>NC_057810.1:180645040-180945040 GCF_018294505.1 Triticum aestivum | reverse complement strand
CTATAAAAATTCATAAGCAAGATCATTGTCAAACTCATTCTAATGAATCACCCTCTCTAGGACTTGATCCACCACATGACGATGTTGAACATGGATACTATGATGAGGATGATGATAGTGACTTCGATCTTGATGATGCAATGAGACATTTTGGTCTTATGGCAAATCTTCGGGGATATGTGTCAGGAGGAAAGGAATGGGTTCTTGATAGTGGATGTACCGATCACATGACCGGAGATAAAGACATGTTTCGTGAGCTTGCTGATAATGATAGTCCTCGAAAGTATGTCACTTTCGGTGACAACTCAAAGGGTAAGGTGGTTGGCCTCGGTAAGGTGGCCATATCACATGATAGCTCCATACAAAATGTCATGCTCGTTGAATCTCTTGGATACAACTTACTTTCAGTATCTAGACTTGCTGATTTCGGTTTCAATGTCCTATTTACTGAAGTAGATTGCCAAGTGTTTCATCGAGACAATCATAAAATGGTCTTCACCGGTGTGCGTAGAGGTGATCTATACATTGTTGATTTCACTAAAAAGGCTCAACCTAAAACTTGCTTCATTGCTAAATCCTCAAAAGGTTGGTTATGGCATAGACGATTAGGTCATGTTGGTATGCGAAACCTTAGCAAGCTTATTAAAGGAAATTATATCCTTGGAGTTAATGATGTCATATTTGATAAGGATAGACTTTCAGCGCTTGTCAGGCAGGTAAACAGGTTGGAGGAAGGCATCCCGTGAAGAACATCATGACCACAAGGAGGCCACTCGAGCTACTTCACATGGATCTTTTTGGTCCCAACTCTTACAAGAGTCTCGGTGGAAATTCTTTTGGTCTAGTTATAGTTGATGATTTTTCAAGATTTACATGGGTGTTCTTTCTCGATGATAAATCGCAGGTCCAAAAGATCTTCAAAAACTTCGCTAGGAAGGCCGAAAATCAATTTGAAATGAAGATCAAGAAGGTTCGCAGCGACAACGGAACGGAGTTCAAGAATGCAAATGTGGACACCTTTCTTGACGAAGAAGGGATTTCACATGAGTTCTCGGCTACGTACACACCTCAACAAAACGGAGTTGTTGAGAGAAAGAACCGGACGCTCATCGAAATGGTGAGAACGATGCTTGATGAGTACAAGACACCGAAGCACTTTTGGGCAGAAGCGGTTGAGACAGCTTGTCATGCAACAAATCGCTTGTATCTTCACAAGCTTCTCGGCAAGACGGCATACGAGCTCCTCACCGGTAACAAACCCCAAGTTGGATACTTTCGAGTATTCGGCTCAAAGTGCTACATTCTTGATAAGCATCATCGCTCTAAATTTGCTCCTAAATCTCATGAAGGTTTCCTACTAGGTTATGGCTCAAACTCTCACACTTACCGTGTCTACAACAATTTCACCCGAAAGGTTGAAGAGACGGTAGATGTGAAGTTTGATGAATCTAACGGCTTGCAAGTAGAGCAATTGCCAATTGATGTAGGAGACAAAGACCCTTCGGAAGCAATCCAAGACTTGGCTATTGGCAAGGTTTGTCCAACGGAGGTGAAGGAGAGTACCTCGTCCATCCAAGTGGAAGATTCTACTTCACGACAAGGTGAACCAAGAGTTGATACGGAAGCATCCACAAGTGGGACACACCAAGATGAAGAAAACGAGGAAGTGCATCAAGATGAACGTCAACAACCTCCTTCTCCACCACGACAAGAGAACGACAACGCCAACAATGAAGAGGGCCAAGAAGAAGAACAAGATGAAGAAGATGTTCAATGAAGACCCAAGCAAAAGCTTTCACGAGTTCGAGCAAGAATTGCTAAAGATCATCCCGTCGAGCAAATCTACAATGACATTCAAACCGGGATCACTCGCTCTAAAACTCGTTTAGCTAACTTTTGTGAAAACTATTCTTTCATCTCTAGCATTGAACCTATGAAGGTTGAAGAAGCATTGGAAGATCCGGATTGGATAAATGCTATGCATGAAGAGCTACATAACTTTGAGAGGAACCAAGTTTGGACATTGGTTGAGAAGCCCGACAACAACCACAACGTCATCGGTACCAAATGGGTGTTTCGCAACAAGAAAGATGAAGATGGACAAGTAGTTCGCAACAAAGCACGTCTCGTCGCCCAAGGCTACACACAAGTTGAAGGTATGGACTATGGTGAGACTTATGCTCCCGTTGCTAGACTTGAGTCCATTCGCATCTTACTTGCCTATGCTAATCATCATGATATCACCTTGTACCAAATGGACGTTAAAAGTGCTTTTCTAAACGATGAAATAGAGGAGGAAGTTTATGTTAAGCAACCTCCCGGCTTTGTCAATCCTAAGAAACCCAATCATGTTTAAAAACTTCACAAAGCTCTTTATGGTCTTAAACAAGCTCCTAGAGCATGGTATAAATGCTTGACCAAGTTCCTTATTGAAAAAGGCTTTGAAATTGGGAAAATTGATTCTACTCTTTTTACTAAAAGGGTTAATGGAGAACTATTTGTGTGCCAAATCTATGTTGATGATATTATATTTGGTTCAACTAACCCTCATTTTAGTGAAAAGTTTGGGAAGCTAATGTCGGAGAAGTTTGAGATGTCTATGATGAGTGAACTCAAATTCTTTCTTGGGATGCAAATCAAGCAAACTAAGGAAGGTACCTTTGTTTCTCAAAATAAGTACACCAAGGACTTATTCAAGAAGTTCAATATGCAAGAATGCAAAGGTATGTCTACACCCATGCCTACTAGTGGACATATTGATTTGACCAAAGATAGTGAACCAGTTGATCAAAAGGTTTATTGCTCTATGATTGGTTCATTGTTATATCTATGTGCTTCACGTCCCGATATCATGCTAAGTGTGTGCATGTGTGCACGATATCAAGCTGCTCCTAAGGAATGTCATCTTAAGGCCGTGAAAAGGATAGTGAGATACTTAATCCATACACCAAATTTTGGCATTTGGTATCCTAAGAGGGCCTCTTTCGATCTTGTTGGCTATTCCGACTCGGACTATGCCGGAGACAAGGTTGATAGAAAGTCCACTTCGGGTACTTGTCAATTTCTTGGTAGATCTCTTGTGTCTTGGTCCTCCAAGAAACAAAACTCGGTATCCTTATCCACCGCCGAAGCGGAATATATTGCCGCTGGTTCATGTTGTGCTCAATTACTTTGGATGACCCAAACTCTTAAAGATTATGGGATATATGTGAGACATGTTCCATTGCTTTGTGACAATGAAAGTGCTATCAAAATTGGTCATAATCATGTGCAACATTCTCGAACTAAGCATATTGAAGTCTGTCATCATTTCATTCGAGATCATGTTGCTAAGGGTGACATTGATCTTAAGCATGTTCGCACCGAAAAGCAATTAGCGGATATTTTCACTAAACCTCTTGATGAGAAAGTGTTTTGCAGGTTAAGAGGAGAATTGAACATCATTGATGCTTCAAACTTGGAGTAGAAACTCCATTGGATACATGCAAGACATGAGCTTATGACTAATCCTTGATATTTCTCTTATGATGAAAATCTTATGTCTTGGATATATTTGCATCTTGCATGTTATCTAAACCATGTAGGTACTTGGTGGAATCAAATTCCATGAGGTTGTAACCTACTCATATCTTGAGCAATCGCTACATCACCAAGTCTCTACACTATGGTGGTTGAGGACAAGGAAGCACGAAACCACTCAAACATATCCTTTGACAAATTCTATGTTGAGCTTCATGATTGTCATTTTTGGATAAGCAAGTGCTCTTCCTTGCAAGAACTAACCCATGTAGGTAGATGGACTCAAATTTCAAGTGGTGCTCCAAATTCTTGATGAGCTACATCAACCTTGAGCAACCCACACAAGTTCAACTACATGGACAACACCACCAACCAAGGTATGTTATTCCATCTTAGAGAAGCTTTACTCCAAGTCATGAGCTAAAGCAACTCAACAAGATGTGAATACATCAATATGCTTAAACAAAAAATGGCAACCCCATTTTGAGCTTAAACGATGAGTATGACCTATGATCAAGTGATCTCACTTGACTCCTAAGTCAATATACTCTAACATAGGTGACTTTGTCGTCGACCATCTCTAGATGAAGTTCTCTTGTGTTCTTTTCTGTGTTTGTGCATTTGTCTCATGCATATCATCCAGATTTCTTTCTGTTTGCTCTGCATTTTCTGCATACAATTCATTGCACATCTTTCAGTAAATTCCTTGCAAATCTTTGTGCGATCTTACTAGTCTAGTGAGCTGAGGTGACAAGTGTTTTCGCTGTGATGAACTCGGTTTCACCGATTTGTTGTTTTCGGTCCAACCAAATCCTTTCGGTACAACCGAAACATACCACTCGGTGCCACTGATTTCACATCAGGAAAAGCAGTTTGCCACATATTCTATGTTTCTTCTGATCCAGCTCCACTCAATGAATCTTGTCCTCTACAAGCATCACATTTTTATCATTGCTTTGTGTTGTGTCTCAAGGACCAAACCCATTCGACGGATTCCAGAAAGCCCTTCTTGGAAATTGATGTCAAAGGGGGAGAGAGAGATCACATCAAAGCTTATCCTTCAGAGAGAGATCACATCAAAGCTTATCCTTCAGAGAGAGATCACATCAGAGAAAGAGTTTATCATCTCCTCAAGGGGGAGAGAGACCCTCAAAGGGGGAGAGAGATCCTCAAGGGGAGAGAGAGATCTCCAGGGGGAGAGAATACTTAAGTAGAAAGTATTTCTCAAGGATCCCGGATGCTTGGTGTTCAAGAGGAGAGATACCACATGTCTTCTTGAGGGGAGAGACATGTTCATATGATATGTTGTGCTTATTTGCATTAGCATACATTAGCTCTGATCATCATTCATATCTTTCAGCTTTGATTTTCTTTTTCCTATCTTCTCCCAGTATCCCATGCTAGATTCAGGGGGAGCAAGACATCTAAGGAAAAGAAATCATTTAAATTCATTGCATATTTTTACTCTTGGGGACATGTATAATCCAATGTGGTACTTAGTACTCACTCTCTACATGTCATCCCAGTCTTGGTATTCTTGTGGTTTCTTCTGTTTGCTCTGGCTAGTAGATGTATCTGTGTTATCTAACCTTGTTTACGCAGGTTCATTTCATCCTAAGCCAACTCAAGACTTCAAGGTAAGTATATGCATCACAATCATGTGTATGAGGAATTCTTGCTAATGTACAAACTGTTTGCAAGAAGGACTCATGGCATGAAGGTATTCTCTTTAATATTCTTTGCCCTGATGCATATGGCCAAGATACATGTAACTCATTGCCTACTCTATCATGGTTATGCTCTCACATGCTTCTATATTCCATACATGTAGGGGGAGCCTATGCCTGTTACATGTCTTTCCAAAGCTTTACTTGCTACTCTTATATCTTTATCTAAAGCTTTGATGTATGTTGTCATCAATTACCAAAAAGGGGGAGATTGAAAGCACAAGTGCTCCCTAGGTGGTTTTGGTAATTAATGCAACATATCTCTTGTTGGACTAACACTTTTATCTAGTATGTTTCAGATAAGTTCAACAATGGAGTGGCATGGACTAAAGGATGTGGGAACTCCTTCAAGATGCTAAGGATAAAGGATTGGCTCAAGCTTCAAGATCAAGACTCTTCATTTTATATTTTAGTGGGCTAAGATCACATTGAGTCTATAGGAAAAGCCAATACTATCAAGGAGGGATGAGGTGTTGCTTAATGAGCCTCTTGCTTCATGTTCTTAGTGATATGCTCCAAAACCCTCAACTACTTTCCCACTTCCACAAATGACCTAAACCCAAAGCCAAAATCGGTCACACCGATTCTTCCTATCCGGCGCCACCAATTTCAGATGTCTTAGCCACTGCCACAAACCCTAGTCAAATTGGTATTACCGATAGGGATCTCGGTCTCATGGAGATGGGATTGTAATCTCTCTGTGTATGTCCATTACCAAAATCGGTCTCATCGAGTTTGCGCAATCGGCACGACCGAGATTACAATGCAAACTTTCTGGTTGACTCATTACCAAAATCGGTCCCACCGAGTTTCTGTAACTGGTCAAACCGAGTTTGCCTGACCAACTCTCTGGAAAGCTTATTACCAAAATCGGTCTCACCGAGTTTGTGTAATCGGTCTTACCGAGATTACGTTATGCCCTAACCCTAACCATATCGGTCTCACCGAGTTGCATTTCGGTCCCACCGAAAATCCTAACGGTCACATTATTTACTAAATCGGTCCGACCGAGTTTGTTGATTCGGTCCCACCGAGTTTGGTAGATTGTGTGTAACGGTTAGATTTTGTGTGGAGGCTATATATACCCCTCCACCTCCTCTTCATTCGTGGTGAGAGCCATCAGACTGAACCTACACTTCCAGCATACATTTTCTGAGAGAGAACTACCTACTCATCTGTTGAGGTCAAGATATTTCATTCCTACCATATGAATCTTGATCTCTAGCCTTCCCCAAGTTGCTTTCCACTCAAATCTTCTTTCCACCAGATCCAAAACCTATGAGAGAGAGTTGAGTGTTGGGGAGACTATCATTTGAAGCACGAGAGCAAGGAGTTCATCATCAACGCACCATTTGTTACTTCTTGGAGAGTGGTGTCTCCTAGATTGGCTAGGTGTCACTTGGGAGCCTCCGACAAGATTGTTGAGTTGAACCAAGGAGTTTGTAAGGGCAAGGAGATCGCCTACTTCGTGAAGATCTACCGCTAGTGAGGCAAGTCCTTCGTGGGCGACGGCCATGGTGGGATAGACAAGGTTGCTTCTTCGTGGACCCTTCGTGGGTGGAGCCCTCCGTGGACTCGCGCAACCGTTACCCTTCGTGGGTTGAAGTCTCCATCAACGTGGATGTACGATAGCACCACCTATCGGAACCACGCCAAAAACATCCGTGTCTCCAATTGTGTTTGAATCATCCAAACCCTTCCCTTTACATTCTTGCAAGTTGCATGCTTTACTTTCCACTGCTCATAAACTCTTTGCATGCTTCCTTGATATGTATTGTGGATGTTAAACTTGTGCCTAATCTCCACTTAAACTAAGGAAACTTAAAAACTGCAACTTTGGTACTTAGTGTCTAATCACCCCCCCCCCCTGTAGACACCTCTTCTCAAGGTCCTACACATGTATTCCGTAAATAGTCATACGTGCTTATGGAAAAGAACTTGCATGACATCTTTTGTCCTACCCTCCCGTTGAAGTGGGATCCTTACGGAAACTAAGGTATATTAAGGCCTCCTTTTAATATAGAACCGGACCAAAGCATTAACACATAGTGAATACATGAACTCCTCAAACTACGGTCATCATCGAGAAGTATCCCGATTATTGTCACTTCGGGGTTGTCGGATCATAACACATAATAGGTGACTATAGACTTGAACGATAAGATCAAGAACACACATATATTCATGAAAACATAATAGGTTCAGATCTGAAATCATGGCACTCGGGCCCTAGTGACAAGCATTAAGCATAGCAAAGTCATAGCAACATCAATCTCAGAACATAGTGGATACTAGGGATCAAACCCAAACAAAACTAACTTGATTACATGGTAAATCTCATCCAACCCATCACCATCGAGCAAGCCTACAATGGAATTACTCATGCACGGCGGTGAGCATCATGAAATTGGTGATGGAGGATGGTTGGTGATGACGACGGCGACGAATCCCCCTCTCCGGAGCCCCGAACGGACTCCAGATCAGCCCTCCAGAGAGAGATTAGGGCTTGGCGGCGGCTCCGTGTCGTGAAACGTGATGAAACTTTCTCCTTGATTTTTTTCTCCCCGAGACGGTATATATGGAGTTGGAGTTGAGGTCGGGAGGTGTCCAGGGGGCCCACGAGATAGGAGGGCGTGCCCTAGGGGGGCGCCCCCTGTCTCGTGGACAGCCCGTAGGCCCCCTGGCCTTGATTCTTTCACCAAAAAATCTTATTAATTCTAAAAAGTGCCTCCGTGGATTTCCAGGACATTCCGAGGACTTTTCTTTTCTACACATAAAACAACATCATGGCAGTTCTGCTGAAAACAGCGTCAGTCCAGGTTAGTTTCATTCAAATCATGCAAGTTAGAGTCCAAAACAAGGGCAAAAGTGTTTGGAAAAGTAGATACGTTGGAGACGTATCACACCCCTGCAGGGAAGTTTATCTATTCGAATAGCCGTGTCCCTCGGTAAAAGGACGACCCGGAGTTGTACCTTGACCTTATGACAACTAGAAACGGATACTTAATAAAACACACCTAGACAAGTTCCACAGACAACCCGGTGATCGCTTTTCCACAGGGCAACGAGGGGAGGATCGCCGGGTAGGATTATGCTATGCGATGCTACTTGGAGGACTCCAATCTACTCTCTTCTAAATGTTGCAAGATGGAGGCTATCGGAAGCGTATTCTTCGATAGGACTAGCCATCCCCCTCTTATTCTGGCATTTTGCAGTTCAGTCCACCGATATTACCTCTTTACACATATACTCATGCATATGTAGTGTAGATCCTTGCTTGCGAGTACTTTGGATGAGTACTCACGGTTGCTTTGCTCCTCCTTTTCCCTCTTCTTCTTGGATGCCGCAACCAGACGTTGGGGCCCAGGAGCCAGACGCCACAGTCGACGACGACTCCTACTACACTGGAGGTGCCTACTACTACATGCAGGCCGCTGACGACGACCAGGAGTAGCTTAGGAGGATCCCAGGCAGGAGCCATGCGCCTCTTTTGATCTGTATCCCAGTTTGTGCTAGCCATCTTATGGCAACTTGTTTAACTTATGTCTGTACTCAGATATTGTTGCTTCCGCTGACTCGTTTATGATCGAGCACTTGTATTCGAGCCCTCGAGGCCCCTGCTTGTATTATGATGCTTGTATGACTTTTTATTTATTTATAGAGTTGTGTTGTGATATCTTCCCATGAGTCCCTGATCTTGATTGTACACGTTTGCGTGTATGATTAGTGTATGATTGAATCGGGGGCGTCACATTCACGCAGTGCATTTCCATTTTCGATGAAGGCAGAAATCATGATCTTGTCATTTTCTAATTTGCTTCAAAACGACAGGAATATCATTTGTGTAAGCTCAAGTCCTCGGTCAAAGAAATTAAAAAAATTATTGTGAGAAGGGTTTTTACAAAAGGAAAATCATTTGTGTAACACTAACGAATAGATGAGGAAAATTATAAACAAAAATACGTCACAGAAGTTCAACTTGAAAACAGCAGGAAATTCAACTACTACACTAAATGAATTTCACATGAAAAAAAATTAAAACAGTCGCGAGTATGAAAAAATGATCAACAAGGGAAAGTTGCGTATCTACAGCAGTTTTCCATCGGTATATCACTTGCTCAATTCGGGTGAGTGAATGAAGAGCTAGAAGCAGTGGATGGAAATCTACGAGCAAAAAAATCACGTGAAAAACAGAGTGAAGTTCAAGTAGACATGCCGAGAAGTTCAAGTTCTTCACGCAGTGCATTTTCGAAGAATTCGTTCCGCGATAAAGGCAGAACACATGATCTCGCTGTTTTTGAAATTACTTGAAAACGGCTAGGAATGAGAGAAAACTATCAACATGAAAAAGTTTCGCATTTTCCGTAGCTTTTCAGCGGTATATTATTTGCCCCATTCCGATAAAGTTTGTAGAAATTATGCCAAAAATATGTTTTTAGCAATTTTTAAGTTTGACTTAAAACCGTAAGGAATTGGGAGAAGTAATATATACGAAAAAGTTTCGCATTTACTCAAGCTTTCCAACGTCGTATCATTTGTTGCATTCGGACGTATGGTTAAAAAATTAGCTCGCAAATACGAACTCGGTGGAACTTGTACCTTTTTCTGAATTACTTTTAAACCGTTCCAAATTAGAAAAAAATTTTAACATGAAAAAGTAGTGCATTTTCACAAGATTTCCAACGCCATATCATTTTCCTCAATTGCGTTAGCCATTTAGAAATTACATTGAAGATACGAACTCGGCTATTCGGTTTGCAAAATTTTACGATTTTCCAAATTACTATTTATCCATAGGGAATTAGAGAAAACTTTCAACATGTCGAACGAGCGGTTTTGCAGCAGCTTTCCAACGCCATATTATTTACCTCATTCCGATAAACGGTTTAGAAATGCGATTGAAAATACGATTCACGATTTTGTGTGAAGAAAAAATGGTTTTCAAAACTGCTCTTAAACCGCTTACATTTTGCCAAAAGTTTAACTTGGGTCGTGATATTGGTGTCCATAGCTTTCTAACGGTATATCGCAAGCCCCATTTGGACACATTTTAGCTGAAGTTCAACCTAGTACTCGGGGAAGGTGAGGTGCGTTACTCGGGAAGTTCATGTTGTGATCAGAATATTATTCGGATCCCGTGATCAAAATAGTGTTTATATATATATATATATATAGGGTGGGTCTATTATTATAACACCCCTTAAGACCTTATTATGCACACCACTTTCTTATTCTGCTAACACCCCACCTAACCGACACCGACCTGACGCGCATCTGAACCGCACAGAAAAACAAAACCCACCCCACCGGTCCACCTCCCCCACTCCTCCCCCGAACCCCTCCACCTTCCTCCTCCCACACCCCAGCCCCGATCCACCAACCCACCACCGCGCCCCCCGCCCTGATCCAACTCACGGCCAGCGCCGCCCCGCCTCCTCCTCCTCCAGGCCGGCGCCGCCCCGCCCCCTCCTCCTCACGGCCCGCGCCGCGGCGCCCCCTCCTCCTCCAGGACGGCGCCACCCCGCCTCCTCCTCCTCCAGGCCGGCGCCGCCACACCTCCTCCTCCCGCCCGGCTCCAGCCCGCCTCCTCCTCCAGCCCATCGCGGCCCCGCCTCCTCCTTCTCCCGCTCGGCGCCGCCCCACCTCCTCCTCCTCCCCGCCACTGTCTTCCCCCTGCCGTGCTCCCCGCATCTCTCTCGCGCGCCTCCGACCCGCAGCCCCGCTCCACTCAGCCATGGCCACGGCCCCGCCACACGCTCGCCGGCGTCAACGGCCCCTGCCCCGCCGTGACTCCCTTCTGCTGCTTCTACCTTCTCCTTCTTGCACCGCTGCCGCTCGGTGCTGCCGGCCATCCTAGCCACCAATGGATCCGGCAAAATCTCCGCCGCCAGCCACCCAAAAACATGTCCCAATCCGGATCCCCCCCCCCTCTGCAGTTCCTGGACGTGGATGTGGCAACCCTCACCGCCATGGTCAGCGTGCAGTTTGCTAGCGCCAGGTCACGTGGTGCTGTTGTGCGGGGGTTGCAGTGCGCGACTTCTCTCCCACTACACTTCGTCGGCTAAACTGAAGTGAATTGGAGCATGGGCTGAATCTGTGTGTTCCTTGCAGTACCGGGGTGTTCTTTGGGTGTTGGGTGTCCCTGGCGTCCGGCTGAGGAGTTCCTGCCGGTGAGCTGGATCTCTATTCCCCTTCTCAACCTCCCCTTCTCGCGGGAGCAACGCATCGTGTGGCTATGCAGTACAGTGACCCCCGAGGTGCAGTGTCGCGTGCGTGCTGGAGAGGTTCACTGCATGCAACAGCTGCGTGCACTGCAGGCAACAGCGGCGTGCACTGCAGGCACCAGCAGCGTGCAGTGCGGCGCCCATGTGTGTATAGTCCGTGAAGATGGGGTGCAGAACGACGATGTTTGATTTGTGTGTATTTTTCTCACAATTGGCATTTCGCGGGCAAAAATATGAATATATTTTTTAAGTCCTTCGTCATTGTAATTTGTATGTGTTTGAACTGTGGATAAAGAGGAGCATTGCAGCCCTATCTCCTAGCCCATAATCCCACCAATCACAACTCTCCCAAAACGTGCATTGAAGAAAACAAAACAATACTTTTTTTGAAATGCAGCTCACTTGTTTGATGACTGCGGTAATTTTCTTTTTCCTAGAGGTTCACTATGTTGCCAAAGTGCAAAAAGTCGATTTTTTTATGCAGCTCACTTTGTTGTTGTGTGCAGTAGAATATTTTTGGAAGCAAAAACAGAGTAATGAGGTTCACTTTGAAGTGTGTCGACGTTCGCTTGTGCTCTATGTGAAGTGCAAAATTCTTATGGAAGCAAAAACAAAGTAATGAGGTTCACTTTGAAGTGTTTTGAGGTTCGTTGTGCTCAATGTGAAGTGCAAAAAAAAGTTAAAAAGAAATGAAAAACTTAATGCGGCTCACTTAAACTTATGTCGAGGTTCACTTTTTCTTTGATGTGCACTGCAGTCGCCTCATATCACAAAAAACAGTAATAGAAAAACTCATGCAAATACTTTGTCGGACATTGCAGTGCGGTTTTCTGTCTGATGCAGTGCGGTTTTCAGTCTAAAAGCAGTGCGGTTTTCTTCCTCGTCTTCAAAAATTTACGTCCCACAAAGAAGAACCCATGCAGTTCTCTTACCCGTGTGATGCAGTGCGGTTTTTCGTCCGTTGCAGTGCAGTTTTCAGTCTGATGAAGTGCCCACGTCGATTTGGGTGTCACGAAAAAACAGAGTGTCGGCTTTTTGCTAATTTTAAAACTGCTCTTAAACCGTAAGGAATTAGAGAGTGTGTTCTACATGAAAAAGTTGCGTCTCGTCGATATCTTTCCAACGGCATATAATTTGAATCATTTCAACAACCGGTTTGTAAAAATTTCAAAAAAAAACGGCCGCTGTCACTCGTCCTCCGCCGCACGATTTTCAAAATTAACTTAAAACCGTAAGCAATCTCAAAACCATTCCTACATATGATAGTTGCGCCTTGTCCATAGCTTTCCAACGATGTATTACACGCCTCGTTTCAACAAACGGTTCAAAAACTAGAGCGAAAACAGTACCGAAAATTTGAAAAAATTTGAAAAACAGAATTCCGCGATTTAGTAAATTTGAAACTGCTCTTAAACCGTAATGAATTAGAGAAAGATTTATATATGAAAAAGATGCGCCTCGACGATATCTATCCAACGGCGTATCATTTGCTTCATTCCGACAAGCGGTTTAGAAAAAACACAAAAAATGCTCGCTGCCACTCGTCATCCGCCGCACTATTTTCAAAACTGCTCTTAAACCGTGTGGAATCTCGAAAAGTGTTCAACGTGTCGAAGTTGCGCCTAATCCATAACTTTTCAATGGTATATTACACGCCTTATTCCGATAAACGGTTAAAAAATTAGAGCGAAAACAGTACCGAAAAAACACCGCGTGCAATTTTTTTCGACACGAAGTTCACTAGTCTCTATTGCAGTGCTTGTCGTCAAAATGATGCAGTGCGCTTCTGTTGAGCGTGCAGTGCCGAAGTGGTGTGTAGAATAGTTATTCTGCTAATATTAGCAGAATAGACCGTCTGTATATATATATATATATATATATATATATATATATATATATATATATATATATATATATATATATATATGATAGCACTATTCTAATCCTGGGATTAGAATAACTATATGGATCATGGTCGGCCCTATATAGTGGCGATGTGGGTGTTCCTGAGATCAGAAAAAGAAACCGATCGGCCCATCGGACTCCCCACGTCCCTACAGCCCGATCCCGCCCCGCCTCTCCCACACTCCGATCCTGCCCGGCCTCCCCTGCCTTCTTCCACGGCGCCATCCAGGACCTCCGTCGCCGTCACCGCGTGAGATCTCGCCGCCCCCGCGTGGATCCAGCCACCTATGTCGTCGACCGCCGTGACACAACCACCCACCGCGCCCCTATGACCCAGCCACCCACCCCTAACCCACGCTGTCACCCAATCCTGCCACAAATCACCATCGCCAGCCATCGGCGACTCCTCCTCCCCAACCACCGACTCCTCCACCTCCCCAACAACCGATGAATCCTCCTCCCCAACCACCGGCGACTCCTTCCCAACCACTGACACGTGCCCAGATCCGTCGCCACCACACATCGGTCGCGCGCCCTCCGCCCCTCCCCAACCTCCCCGGCGACGCGATCTTTCCACTGCTCTAGTGCGAACTTCCCTTTCGTCTGGCGTGACCTTCCCTCTACTCCTCCACGACCTTCCCTCCCCACCGGCCCAGCCTGCCTCTTCTCCTGCGCGCCTTCCTCCTCCTTCTCGTCCGATGGTCTTCCAGAAAAATGATCTTTTTGCTCCCTATAATACCCAAACCTTGGTGATTTCTTTACCTCCCACTAACTTTCCTGCTCCCCATGCCTATGAAGTTAACTGACCTTCAGTATGTCAGATATTTGAACTTCAGATAATAGAGTGATTCCTCTGCTATACCACCGGCCTTCAGATTATTGCAAATGGCCCAGGTTGGGTTTTCAGGGATTGCATCTTGTGTTCTGAATCTTTTGCAGAATATGTGGTGAAAATGTTGCTGGTCCGTGTGTATTTTCGATTACACACTTCCGCGCCTACTTCGCAAAAATGCATAGTATGTTGCAGATGTGATGCTTGTGATTGTTGTAGGCTTGCAACAGTTTAGATTGTGGGGTCAATGAAGAAATTGTCCCTAGTTTACATGAATCTTGCAGAAATTAAAGTGGTGTATGCACTATGACACTTACTGGAAAAAATTGTCTCCAAACTACTCAATGCTATTGTTGTCTGTTAATTAGGCAGGATCTGGTGGCATTCCGACTTGGTACTATTGTTGCTATCAATTACTATGCACCACTAAATTAACTATCAACTACTATGCACCACTAAATTAATTAGGCAAGATCCGGTGGAGCACCAAGTTAGTATTGTTGTTGCTATATTGTACTTGCATTCAGGCATCCAACATAATGAATTCTAGCTGACTGTAAGTAATCATCTTCCTGGGTTAGTGTTGTTGTTGACCAGTACTACTAAGAAGTGCTCCTTCTGCTCGTTCTTCCACTACTTGCAATACTACAAGACATGAGTAGCATTCAGACATCCAACAGAAATAAAAACTCTGGAAGTGAGCCATCCGATCAAACCTAAAGGTTCAAATTTAAAAGATGAAGAAGTTCAATGTTTATTACAAACCAAATAAGGTCAAAATAAAAAACAAAACCATCTCAAACAATTTTATAATAAAAGGACACCATTAAAAAAACCTGGAAGTTCAGAATTGAAAAAATGGAGCAGCTCGATGTTCATTAAAAAACAAGGATTTTTTTCTGAAACAAAAATAAATAAAACCAAGAAGTCCAAATTAAAAAGATGGAGCGGCTCGATGATTATAGAAAACTCAAATTTTGGTCCCTGTTAAAGAATGGAAATAAGAAGTTCAAAATTAAATCACACAATAGTTCAATGCATAAATATTAAATCATATCATAAGAAGTTCAGGCAAAAACATAACACATGAGTTCAAAAGATAAACATGGCACTTTGAAGTGGATATTTCACCATTTCTACAAAAAAAACAAGAAGTTCAAATTCTAAAAATAGAGCAGTTCAAAAACAATAAAAAGGATTTTCACCGTCTCTAACTAAAAAACACTAGAAGTTCATATTTAAAATAACGAACCGGTTTAATACTTATTACAAACTAGGCTATTCCCGTTACTAAAAGAAATAAACCAAGAAGTGCAAATTACAAAAATAGAGAAGTTTGTTGTATATAAAAACCTCACATTTTCTTGGTACTAAAAGAAATAAAATTAAGAAGTTCAAATGAAGAATAATGGAGTAGTTCAATGTATACGGAAAACTCAAATTCTTTCCGTTTTTAGGAAAAATAAAAGTAGGAAGTTCAATTTTAAGAAAACTGTATGATTCTAAGACCATATTTTAAATATGTGTTCGCTTCACACATCAGGTATCTAAAAAATAAAGAGGCGAACATACAAAAAAATCATGAAGTTCTAATTTTGAAAATAGAGAAGTCTGAACTTTATTAAAAAAATATTCATTTCTAAAAAATAAAATAAAACGTCCAGGTTTAAATACCACAACAGTTGGATATTCATTAAAATACTTCTAGTAAAAATAAAAAACTAGGAAGTTCAATTTGAAATGATAGAATAGTTTGGTGTATATTAAAACCTTGGATTTTTCTCGTTATTAAAAGAATAAAACCAAGAAGTTCAAACTAAAATAATAGAGTAGTTCAATTTATATAAAAAAACTCAGATTTTCCTTATTACTAAACAATAAACCCAAGAAGCTCAATTTATAATAGTAGAGTGGTTTTATGTTTTTTACAATACTCGGGTTTCTCCCATTACTAAAGAATAAAGCAAAAATTTCAACTTAAAAAATAGAGTAGTTCAATGTATATAATAAAACTCAGGTTCCCTCGTTAATGGATAATAAAACCAAGAAGTTCAATTTCAAAAAGTGGAGCAGTTTGCTATTTATTTGTAAAATAAGATTTTTTCGGTTACTAAAGAATAAAACCAATAAGTTTAATTTTGAAATAGTGAAGAAGTTCGATGTTTCTAACAAAACTCTAATTTTCACATTTCTAAAAAAGACAAAGAAGTTCTAATAAAACAGTAAGAGAGGTTCAGTGTCTATAAAAAACATGGTAGGCCGAGAGAAGTTCAATTTGAAATAACCAAGAAGGTCAATAAAAGGTAGAGCCGTTCAATATCTATAAAAAACTGATATTTTCACATAACCGAGAGAAGTTCAGGTGAAAACTATTAGAAGTTCACGTACTACACGATGTGCATTTTATATTAAAAAAGGAATGAAAAGGCAAAGGCTAAAAGTTTTATTGATAGAAGTTCAAGTGCTCGCCCCGAGAAAGTTCAAAAATTAAAGAATTGAAACCAGGAAGTAGAATTTTTTTTCCGTTACTAAAAAAATAAAACCCGAAAGTCCATATTAAAAAGATAGAGAAGTTCGATGATTATAGAAAACTCAGATTTTCCTCGTTATTAAAGAATGGAAAAAAGAAGTTCAAAAATTAAATAACAAGAAGTTCAACCTTTTAAAATAGAGCGCTTCAAAATTTCACAAAAGAGATTAAGAAATAAAACTAGGAAGTCCATATTAAAAAGATGGAGAAGATCGATGATTATAGAAAGCTCAGATTTTCCTGGTTATTAAAGAATGGAAACAAGAAGTTCAAAAATTAAATAACAATAAGTTCAACTTTTTAAAATAGAGCGCTTAAAAATTCATAAAAAAGGATTAAGAAATTCAGATTAAAATTCATAAAAAATTCAGATATTTTCACGTAGCCGAGAAAAGTTCAGATTGATAACTACGAGAAGTTCACGTACTACACGGTGTGCATTTTGTATTAAAAAGGATGAAAAAAGCAAACGCTGAAATTTTTGTTGCTACAAGTTCAAGTGCTCAGCCCGAGAAAATTCAAAAATTCGTGTGAGAGAGGTTGGACAAAAAAACGTGATAGAAGTTCAAGGTTAATAGAGCGGGAAGTTCAACTACCACATGGAATGCGTTTCACATAAGAATATAAGAATAGAAAATAAAAGGCTTAAAAGGTCTGTTGCAAGAAGTTCAAGTGCTCTGTCCGATGAAGTTCAAAAATTCTTGCGAGAGAGGTTCACCTTGTATTTCCATGTTTGATTTTTTCCATATAAAAATTGAATACAATTCTTTACACAAAATATAAAAAGGTGAAGTTAAAATTGAAATAACAGAGAAGTTCGGAGTTTATTAAAAAATAGATTTACCTGTTCAAAAAATAAAAAACACAACACCATTTTTTGCACTTTTAAAAACAACTAATAAACGAAAAAAATGGTTGCGAGAAGTTCAAGTGCTCGGCGAGGAAAAGTTGAAACATTCTTCTAAGAGAGGTTCACCGTGTATTTAGATGCCCAAAATACATAAAAAATATGTTATTTTTTGTGTTATAAAATAATTCTCTCAAACTAGAGAGAAGTTCAAAGTGATAACAACCGGAAGTTCACGTACTACATGGTCTGTATTTCATATAAGAAAAAATACAAAAAAAGTGAAACAGGGTGAAGTTCAAACAGAGATGCCCCAAAAGTTCAATTACTTCACCTAGTGTAAAAAACACCACGTAAAAAATCAGCCCGCCAAAAACAAAGTGAAGTTTGAACAGACACGTCCTAGAAGTTCAACTACTTCATGTAGTGCAAAAAAAAACACGTTAAAAACAGTGTGAAGTTCGAACAGACACGCACGAGAAGTTCAACTACTTCATGCAGTGTATTTCCATTTGGGATGAAGGCGGAAATCATGATCTCGTCATTTTCTAATTTACTTCAAAACAGTAGGAAATCATTTGTGTAAATTCAAGTCCTCGGTCGAAGAAAGTTAAAAAGATTATTGTGAGAGAGGTTTGTACAAAAGAAATATCATTTGTGTGACATTGATGAATGTATGAGAAAATTACAAACGAAAATACGTCACGGAAGTTCAACGTGAAAACAGCTGGAAGTTCAACTACTAGACTGAATGAATTTCAGATGAAAAACTTTTAAAACCATTGCGAGTAATGATCAACATGGGAAAGTTGCGTGTCTACAGCAGCTTTCCATCGGTATATCACTTGCTCAATTCCGGTGAGTATTCCGGTGCGTGGATGCAGAGCTACGGGCAAAACAAGCACGTGAAAAATAGAGTGAAGTTCAAGGTTTCATACCGAGAAGTTCAGGTACTTCACGCGATGCATTTTTCGCGAATCTGTTTCACAATAAACGCAGATCAAATGATCTCGCCGTTTTTGAAATTACTTGAAAACGGAAAGGAATCAGAGAAAACTGTCAACATGAAAAAGTTTTGCATTTTCCGTAGCTTTTCAACGGTATATTATTTGCGCCATTCCAACAAAGTTTGTAGAAAATACGACAAAAATACGTTTTTCGCCATTTTTGAAACCGACTTAAAACCGTAAAGAATTGGGAGAAATAATACATAACAAAACATTTCGCATTTGTTCAAGCTTTCCAACGCCATATCATTTGCTGCATTCGGACACACGGTTAAAAAATTAGCTTGAAAAAATACGAACTCGGTAGGACTTGTACCGTTTTCTAAATTACTTTTAAACCATTCAAGATTAGAAAAAACTTTCAAAATGAAAGAGTAGCGCATTTTCATATGCTTTCCAACGCCATATCATATGCCTCAATTGGATTAGCTGTTTAGAAATGACGTCAAAAATACAAACTCGGCTGTTCGGTTTGCAAAATTTTACATTTTTTCAAATTACTCTTTAACCATAGAGAAATAGAGAAAACTGTCAACATGTGGAAGTAGCGGTTTTGCAGCAGCTTTCCAACGCCATATTATATGCCTCATTCTGATAAACGGTTTAGAAATGCGTTCAAAAATACGATTCATGTTTTTTGTGTGAAGAAAAAACGGTTTTTCAAAACTGCTCTTAAACCGCTTACATTTTGCCAAAAATTTGAGTTGGGTCATGATACCGGTGTCCATAGCTTTCCAACGGTATATCGCAAGCCCCATTTGGGTAATGTTGGCGGAAGTTCAACCTAGTTCATAGGAAAGTTCAACGTACTACTAGGTGGGCAGGTCAGGTTGTGATGAGAATATTATTCTCATCCCGTGATCAGAATAGTGTTTACATGTGTGCGTGTGTGTGTGTGTGTGTGTGTGTATAGCGAAAATGCATCCTACTACCGGGTGTAGCTACACCCATTTCTCATATACTACCATGTGGTAGTATATATTTTACTTTATTATTTTTAATATGTTCATATACTACATCTAAGATACTCCAAAGTGAGTTATATGAAAAAAATTGCAAGTGAGCTCATGGTTTTATTATATTTGTGAAATTCGTACATATTTGTACGTGAAATAGAGTATGCACAAAATATGATACATACTACCAAAAAAGTAGTATATATACTACCTAAACATTCTTATATACTACATACTACGCATACATACTGTCCCATATGATAGATACTACCTAGAACGTATCAAACAAAAGTGGGAGTAACTACACCCGGTAGTAGGAAAAATTTGTTCTATATATATATAGAACATGGATTTGCTATCAACACTTGTTGTGGAGGTGGCTATCGGAACCGTTTGTATGCATCATGATTCGCACCCTTGAGTTGATAAGGTTCTGAATTATTGATTGCTGATTATCGCCATGACCAAAGCGGATATGTCAGATGAACCTTTACCCATAGAGCCTCCTCAAATGGCAGCCTAGTGCCTGCGTTTTCAGGCTTGGTCAGAGCAAGGTTGCAGAAAACTTTTGAAGGTAATGGGCATGGCCAGTAGCTACTTCGGGCAACCATTAAAGTATATGCTGGGGTGTCATCTACTAAAGGTTCCATCAACAAGCTTGCTAGTTTGGGTACGTAAAATCTGGCACTTCCATCTTGCATTAGATACGGTTCAACACAGTTTGCCATCCGGTGCATTAACTATAACTTGACCCCCGAATCAACAGTTTTGAATTAACTGTCGTCGTTTATTAGGATGCTTGAATCCAAGTACATTCAGGCAATATGCCAATTCGTACAGTCGGGTAAGTGGCGTTGTAGCAGCTATGTTCATTTGTGTGCATTACCCTGAATCAAAATCACTTCAAAACACACGTAGCGATGTTAACTAGTACGTACATTTTAGTGAATGGCTCTATACAGAGGCAGAATTCTTTCATGCGAACTGCATCGGTAGAACTAAAACATGCTACCATGTCTTGTCTTTGCAGTATTGTGACAAACTACAATGACATCACTCACTGTTTTCTCTAGTGAATATATGCAACAAGCTTGGATCTTCAGAAGAAAGCAAGAGTTGTATATTTTGTTGGGTATTAACAATAACCATGCCATGTTTTTTATTGACCCCGACTACAA
The DNA here is from genome assembly GCF_018294505.1 of Triticum aestivum. Taxonomy (NCBI): domain Eukaryota; kingdom Viridiplantae; phylum Streptophyta; class Magnoliopsida; order Poales; family Poaceae; genus Triticum; species Triticum aestivum. Next base: position 180,924,315 of record NC_057810.1, on the reverse strand, counting down.
ATGGCGACAGTACAAGCAAGGCAAACGATGATGCATCGGAGAAACCTGGTTGTAGACGCCCACGAGAGCTTAGTTTCAGTGCAAAGTGGCACCAACACTTTGTTTGATGATGTGCTGCAAGCGTTCCACCATCCAGAAATTGTGTGAGTGTCAGGTTCCAAAAATAATAGTTTGATGAATTAGATGTCGGTTGTCAGTTAAACCCTGAATCAGTAGCTAGCTCGGATCGGTTTCCCCGGTCCGTTTTTTCTTTCCGTAAGAAATAAGGCGCGAGGCCGCGACTTGTGCGTGCCCGAGCGTGACTAGTTCAGGAGGTGGCCACGGTGAGCACGCCCTGTTGACTCCTAGTACTTATTTTCTGTACCTGAATCGACCACCGTCCCAAAAATATGAACACTGAGTTGGAGAATGGCGCTTCAGTCTCTCTGATCCAATCTCAAACCGGTGCGGATGCGGAGCAACTCAGGTAAGAAAGGACACCATTGTTTATTTGTAGCTGCCTAAATCCCTGTGGTAGTGTGCTTGACAGCATGTTTTATTTCAGGTCTGTTATTGGAGCTCATGTCGCTATGGGCAACCTATTCACAACCGCTGATGATGATCATTTCAAGTGCTCATCAATGGATAGGAAAATGTCGATCGCGATGAGCATCACCCTATGTTTGCGCCTCAAAAATAGACTAAGGGTTTAAGGCGTGCAAAGACAACAACCTATTCTTATGCCCCCATTAGTTCTTATTTCGGAACTTCAAAATTCATTTCGTAGTTACCAAACTTTATCGTAACAACAGACCTGCCAGCAAGTTTTAAACTTCCTGCATTGCTGTACTCTACTTCTCACGGCCCGGCATGCAAAAAGGACTCTAACTTTTAAACCTTACTAGGGCAGTTTTTAAAAAATGTTACAAGTCTAGATCCTTGCTGAGTTGGAATGTTCCCAACTAAATTAATTCCTGACTGCCTTACAAAAACACTATGTAAACCAGAGTTGAATTAAACAATGCATATAGCAATGTATAAAAAAGGTCTCTTGGGCAAATTAGAAGTCTGTAGAAACTTATTTCAATCATGGCGATTGCCGCAGTTCGCTCTCAGAGGCATTTCGCTGAAGACCACTATTAGAGTATTGTAGTCTGGTGGTTGATAAGAATGACATTAATATTACTACTAAGATATCACTTTGCTCACTTCCTCAGCGATCGGTCTGGCAAACTCTGAATTTCGCTGGAAGTTGCCAAATGTCTCCAGCTAGCCCCAAAACCTCATAAAGCAGAATCATCCTAGATTGGTCGATTTCATCTCATATCTGCTATAAAAATTCAAATCATATAGTGAATTAGGACGTTTCTTGTCCCATCTATCAGTCATTTTGATAGCCGGACTTTAGGCATACATACCGGAGACAGAGTCCGTTGTAGCTTTGTCCCCATCCACTGCCTTGCGTAATGTAGCACGACGATCCCGCTGGATGCCCTTAAAAATAAGTTGTCATATGAATTTTTTTAGTATATATGCCCACTGATTTTGAAAGTGATGAAGATGGTTCTATCGGGCATGTGCTCGAACCTACTACAGACCCTGCTCCTTTGGTCTCCAGTGGTGAGCTTTGGGAACCAATTCTGCTACCCTTTGGTCTGCAGCGTCCAACCATCAAAGTATTCAGCTCTAGCAGCCCCCCAAAATCCATCTCAATGATATACTGTATTTTTTCCTCGCCAAGCGAGGCGATCAAATCGTGAAGCTTCTTAACGCTGCACATCGAGCTGATCGCAGGCGCCTTTCCGTTGTGCTGGTTCTGATCTTCTTCGTCTGATTCTGACTCCGCAACGGCACCTCCAGCAGGGAAACCAATCCCCTCTTCTTCTTCTAATTCCGAGGATGCATCGTCGATCCGTCAGGTTGCACTCGAGCCCGAAGCGGGGATCCTGTACCCATCCATCCTGCGTCCAAACATGCCAGTGAAAAAAGAGTCATGTAATCAGAAGAAGAACATTCACCATTACAGATTCTGTAGTGCCTTTTTACACAGCTCGTTGCATGGTGTAATTGACAAAAAACAATCTAGGTATCAAATTTTTTTCTATAAGGCCATGCGCGACTACAAGGTTAGAGATTATCGATGGATACATAACGAACTTGCAAATCAACTGGTGAGATTATGAAAGCGAATGCAAACATGATCTAGTTAGGAAATATAACGGGGCACTGCGCGCCACTGCATGGTAGCTCCTGCGGCTCGGACTGGAAACCTCCACTTGTTCTATCATACACTCCAGGGGGGAGGATCGTACCTTCAGATCTGTTGTGTGCCGCCGCCCTACGAACAAACGAAGTTCGTCGATCTTCAGTTGCTATCTTTTTTTTTGACGGGTAACTAGGGACTTTATTAAGCAGTAATCAACATCGGAATACAAATAATGTCTGGTACGGTCCCTAGCCAAATATGGCGCCCTACTGGAAGAGAAGAAGCTGCTTTCGCCAGTGCATGGGCTTCAAAATTATTTTCTCTATGTTCAAACTTGAACTTGACATGGTTGAAATCCCTTCTCCTCGCCGTTATTTCATGTAGCACTGGTGAATAATGTGTCGCCGATGATGTTCCTATACTGTTCACCACCTCCAAGCAATCACTAGCAATCAGCAAGTCGGTTAGCTGTAGATCCATGGCCAGCGCTAAAGCTTCATTGCATGCATGTGCCTCCAAAGCAACTGCATCATTCAGGCCATCGAAAACCAGTGGCGAAGCCCCCAGGAAAAGACCCTCCTTATCTCTGCAAAGCACCGCAGCTGCCCCAACATGGCCCTGTCTCAAAATACCCCCATCCACGTTGAATTTTGCTTCATCTTCCTCAGGTGGAATCCATGCCTTATGCCATGGCCGGGCACCGACATTCGGCATAGCGGTAGTGTTCTTCTGTTTCACTGCAATCTCAAGGTCTTGAAGGTACCTCATGATGAAGCACCAAGTAGACAAAGGGCTCTGAAATTCATTGTCATGGATTGCTCTCCTCCGCGCCCACCAAATAGCCCACATGGTGATCAAGACTTTGGCAAGCTCCTGTTCATTTAAAGTATCAAAGAGCCAGAATAGCCACAGCCTGGGATCCTCGGATCTATTGGAAATAACATGCTCCAGTATCTCTTCTTCACCAAGTGCCCACACACAATGAGCCATTCGGCAATCAAACAAGGAGTGGCGCCATGTGTCTTCCTGCGCATTGCATAAGCTGCATGCCTCTGTTTCTGCCATGTTGCATCGGTGTCATGTTACTCCAGTAGGAAGTGAGGAATGTGCGAGGCGCCAAACAAAAACCCTAACCTTCGACGGCACCCTTGCCTTCCAGAGGCGAGTCCAGTCCCGCTTGGTCGAGGCCTGGTCGGATGTGCTCGTGTCGTGCTGAATCCAGTTCTCCCGCTGAAACTTTATGCCCGTTAGCATCCTGTATGCTGATTTGACCGAGAAGATACCTCGGTTGTCATAGTGCCAGGCATAAAAATCCTCTTGCAACCTTGTACTCAATGGTATATTCATGATAGCATCCACGTCTGGGTCGACAAAGTGTTCAACAAGCATCTGTTTGTCCCAAGTTCTCGTGGCCGGGACGATCAGCTCTGAGACATGTTGCGGTGGATCAGCCCTCAAGGCACACAAAGGCCTCAACTTAAAATCACGCGGTATCCAGTTTTCGCTCCAGATGTGAGTTTCCTCGCTTGTCCCAATTCTTTTGATAATTCCGAGTGCTAGTATCTCCTTTCCCTCCATGATTGAGCGCCAAACCTGAGAAGGTTGACTCCCTAGAGAAGCCTCAAGGATGCTCCATTGTGGGTAGTAGCGTGCCTTAAGCACTCTCACACTTAGAGAATCCGGGTCCTGTAAGAGGCGCCAAGCTTGTCGGGCCAGCAAAGCTAAGTTAAATAGTTCGATATCTCTGAAACCCATCCCTCCCATGAACTTAGGTTTGCACATAGTGTTCCAAGACACCCACGCCGTTTTCCTTTCTCCTCTTGTGCTGCCCCACCAAAACTTCCTGATTAGACCATTTATATGCTCACATAAACCCCTTGTTAATTTGAAACAGGCCATAGAATAAGTCGGTATGGATTGAGCCACCGATTTAATTACAACTTCCTTCCCTCCTACTGACAAACACTTTTCTATCCATCCCTGGACCTGCTTCCATATCCTATCTTTTAGGTACCGAAAGCATCCCTCCTTCGAGTTGCCAACATCTGTTGGCAGACCAAGATATTTCTCCGATAACGACTCGTTATTCACCTCAAGCACCCCTTTAACCTCATTCCTCAGTGTATCTGGCACCTCTTTGCTGAAATAGATGGACGATTTGTCTGTGTTTATGCGCTAGCCAGACGCGTCACAGTATCTTTTGAGTAACTCTTTAACTCTTGCTGCACTCTCCGTCGTTGCCTCAAAGAATAACAAACTGTCGTCCGCAAAGAGGAGGTGATTGACCGCCGGCGCTGTGGCCGCGACAGAAATTCCTCTAACTCCTTCCTCTTGAGCTTTCAGAAGGCAAGAAATTCCTCTTCAGCTGCTATCTGGGCTTTGGTAGAACAACAAATGCTCAGCCCCGTATCCAAAGGAGTGGCCACGATTATCTTTAAGCTGCCCCATGAATGCGAGCATGGGCTGGCCTCCTCCGTCAGCTTGACAACATACAAGGGAAAGCAGACAAAGAAAGCCCAGGAAACCTTTGTCACGAGTAGAAATCTTGTTTTTTCTACCAACCCTGCTCCTTGGTTATTGTCACGGGTCTGGTCAACTTCTTGAACGGGCCTCCTGGACCAGCGAAAACCCCATGCCGCCTCCGTTTGTCTTGTTATGTTCATCTTTTGAGATCCGGCCACACTCGTGAGGCCGTGTGTATTCGTGCCCATGCCATAGCCATTTTACAGCAACTCTGCACCCTGCTACCCGCATCCTAGGCTAAGACCAACTCCAACGCGCGACCCCAAATGGACATTCGTTTCATTTCCTTTTCGTCCATTTGAGGGTGGCAAACAGACACGGTTGTCTATTTTGAAGTTGCATTTGTGCCAAAAAAACCAAATAGACTTGCAAATAAAAAGAAAACATAATTAAACATTAAAAGGCCACACAGCCGTAGTACCTGCGTTCACCATAGTTCATAAACTAAACTAAACTTAATAAAAGACTTTAAGAAAGTAGATAAAAATGGCTTCCGCCGTCGCCGGTGAGGCCACCGTCGTCTCCAGGAGCCTCTCTTCTACGTGTCGTCGTCGCTGGTGAGCTCGGCATAGGGAGGTGACTGCCAAAGGTGGGCAGGCGGCCCCTAGTAGACCGGAGGCGCCGGCGGGCCTGCACCACCTCCTCCCGCGGCTCCTGCTCTGGTGACCGCGGTGGCGTGGCTGCCCATGGGCCGACACCCACCGCGTCGGCCATCTCCGGCGGCATGTACTCCCAGCTCCACCGCTGGCCCACAAGGCGAGGGGTCCACGCGGCAACGGGCGGCTCCTCCAGGACCTCCTCCTGCACCTCCTCCTTGACGGCGAGGTCCAGCTCCGGGATGGCCACGTCGCTGGCCGTAGAGAGGGTCCACACAGTTTCCATGCAGTCCCATTGCCGCTTGTCGTGCGTGTTCATGGAGTCCTCCATGACACGCCTCATGAGTCGTGCCTCCTCCTCGTCGGACATGGGCGGCGGCGGTGGTGGGGACGAGGACGGAGAAGGCGTTGGCGTGACGTCGCCCACATGCCTACGGCCCTGCGTTTGGAGAGGACTTCCAGCACGAGGATAACGCGGCCGCCGCGGGCTGGGAGGACGACTGGCAAAAAAAGATTGCCACCGCAAGTCGTGCTCGTCGCGAAGCCACGTATCCCACAGCGGCGAACCTACGTCGTACCTGGGGTCGTCCAGCAGATCCGGTGGCAGGCGGGAGCGGCGTCGGTTGATCTCGAGGCGGCGGGCGTGGCCGCTGACGGGCACCAGAGGGATGGGCATTCGATTGGCGGAGAGATGTCAGTTGTTTGGCAAGTGGACATCTCCCCACAGCAATGGCGTCGCCGTCTCCCAGTAGCGCTGGCAGACTTCGACGTGGATGTACGGTCGGTCCTAATGCCCAGCCGCCGCCGGCGCGATCGTGGAAGCGAGCGGAGCAGGTGGTGCAGGCGGCACGGATCGGACGGAGCTGTTGCGGTGAGAGGAGGAGCCGGCCTCGTGGTCGTGCTTCCCCTTGATCCAATGCCAGCCCATGGCACCGGCGGGGAGATGGGTGAGTGGGGGTGCTGTGGCGCTGCCTAGGGTTTGCTCTTGTCGAGGCTCAAGGAGGCAGACTGACCTAGAAGTGGAAGTTGTGGATTGGCCGGTCCACGGCTTCCAATTTAAGAAGGACAACGACCGCAGGATGTGTGGCTGACAGCTGGGGCCCGTCATGTGTGCACATTTAGTTTGGGTCATGGAGGTAGTTGGGCGGCCGCCACGCGTCCCCGAGGCGGACGACTCGCGAGCGCGTGCCCGTCCGTTTGGCGTCTGTGTGGACGTAAACCGAGCGCATGTTTGTGCCGGAAATGGGGCGGGCCGGACGCCAAACGGTCAAAATTTGCGGATGCAGCCGCGCGTTGGGCCTTGTTGTATATCTGTTTTGGCCCAAACTGACGCAGACGGACAGGATGGGGTCACGCGTTGGAGTTGGCCTAACCACATTTTGGCCTCTCCTAAGAGCATCTACAGCCGCGACCTGTAAATCAGGGCCTCAAACACCCCCAGACGCGGGCACTGCCCGGGCACTCTTCAAATTCTGTCATCCACATCCATGTATCTCATATCCGGTCCCTCATGTCTATACTAGCATGCAACATAGATAAAAAGAACATAGATCATCACACAAACATAGAAACGAACAGAGGAATGCACATTACGATCACCGAAAGATCATCGACGGATGTCTAAATGATCGTTACAGTTCACATAATTCACATAAACGACAGAGAAATTTAAACTAGATTACTAAAAACATGAAATTGAAGACGGAGACGGCGAAGATTCACCAGTTCCTTGCCGGCCCTTTGCCCTTCCGGTCGGCGGCTGGTGGCAGATCGTCCGAGTCATCCGATGAGCAGCCCTGGCCATCATCATCGTCGGAGAGGATGACGAGCCCTTTTAGCCGTCAGACCTCCATGTCCTGCTGTAGCTTGAGCTTCATGAGCCAAGCCGCCTCCGCCGCCTCACACTCGGACTGCTCAATGGCAATCTGGAGTACCTTGGCGCTCTTCCGGTGGAGCCGCCGCATGTCCGTCTCCGCGGTCATAAGTGAATGGCGGTAGACCCATTCGAGGAGTCGTGCGTCCTCACCAGGTTCCACCTTCATCCTGCAGCGGCGGCGCACGGACTGCTCCACCTCCCTCCTCTCCCTTTGTCGCTGCCGCTCATGGTGGGCGGTCCGCGCCTCTCATTCTGGCATGCGCATCAGAGCCGGCAGGCGGGCACAAGCACCCACCATGGACCATGTGGGGAAGCAGCTGCCGGCGAGGGCAGGGGAAGGCGTAGAGGAGGAGCGGATTGCGCAGGCCGCCTGTCAAAGTTGCGCACGGGACGAGAGGGGCCAGCGCTAGCGTCCGAGCTGCGTCGGCGGGGAAGTGGCATCTGCGGCGAGGCTACAGATTCGGAGCGCCCCCCTCCCCCCGCCTTGGACCACTCTAAGGTGATGTGAAGGGCAAGCTCATAGTCCGGATCCAGGTCGAAGTCAGAACGGTTGCCGGAGCTCAACATTGCACCGGATTCGATCGGAATCGGTGCAGGGCGCGGAGAGGATGGAGCGAGAGTGGAGAGTGAGTGAGCCATGGTTTTGGAGCGATGAGCCGGAAGGGTTTTTTTGTGGGACAACCGTGGGGTTAGTGGTGGGCTGCGCTTGCCAGGCGGACGCGCCCGGGTGTGCCCAGGCCGCCCCATATCCGCCCCATTATTGCCTCGTGCATTTTTGAGTGAGTTGAACAACGGTTCTGTGAATGTGACATCAATTCTTCACAAAGTATATTTTCATTTCCCTTCCAATCAAAGATGGTTCTTACCTCGTAGTTTTCGCGGTTCTTCATGGCGACCCGTGGACCCATTATCGTGACATGCGCTTTTAGCGGGTTGAACAATGGTTCCATGAATGTGGGACGCCAAATCCTCACAAAGTCTATTTTCGTTCCCTTCACATCAAAGGCGGTTCTTCCCTCCTAGTTTTGGTGGTTCTTCATGGCAACCCACGAACCATTATCGCATCGTGCGTTCTTGAGTGAGTTGGACAACGGTTCCATGAATGTGGGACACTAGTTCTTCACATAGTTTATTTTGGTTCCCTTCCAATCAAAGATGGTTCTTCCCTCATAGTTTTCGTGGTTATTCATAGCGACCTGCAGGACCCATTATCGCAACGTGTGTTTTTGAGTGGGTTCAACAATGGGTCCATGAATGTGAGACACCAGATCCCCACAGAAGTCTATTTTTGGTTCCCTTCACATCAAAGATGGTTCTTCCCTCATAGTTCGGGTGATTCTTCATGGCGACCCGTGAACCGATTATCCCGTCGTGTGTTTTTTAGTGGGTTGATCAATGGTTCCATGAATGTGGGACAATGGTTCATTACAAAGTCTATTATCGGTTCCCATTTCTGTCAAAGCCGGTTCTTCCCTTGTAGTTTTGGCGGTTCTTCATGGTGACCTGAGAATCCATTATCGCATCGTGCATTTTGAGTGAGTTGAACAACGGTTCCATGAATGTGGGACATCAGTTCTTCACAAAGTATATTTTCGGTTCCCTTCCCATCAAAGACGGTTCTTCCCTCGTAGTTTTGGCGGTTCTTCATGGCGACCCGCGAACCCATTATTACGAGTGCGTTTTTAGCGGGTTGAACAATGGTTCCATAGATGTGGGACACCGGATGCTCACAAAGTCTATTTTCGTTCCCTTCCCGTCAAAGATAGTCCTTCCCTCATAGTTTTGATGGTTCTTCATGGCGACCTGCGAACCCATTATCGCATCGTGCATTTTTGAGTGGTTTCAACAATGGGTCCTCACAAAAGTTTATTTTCGGTTCCCTTCCCATCAAAGATGCATGGTTCTTCTCCTGGTAGTTTTGGTGGTTTCTTGTGGCAAAAGTCAAAAATGAGGAGAGGTCACAAGCTCTCCCACTTCCAATTGATGTCAGATATGACATTAAGCAATGAGTGCAAATTGTCGAAAGGATCATGATTTAGGATACAGAGAAGTGGGACACTGTGTGCATTGTGGAACCCATTATCGCGTCATGCGTTTTTGAGTGCATTTAACAATGGTTCCATGAATGTTGGACACTGGTTCCTCACAAAGTCTATTTTCGGTTCCCTTTACATCAAAGATGGTTCTTCCCTCATAGTTTTGGTGGCTCTTCATGGCGACCCGCGAACCCATTATCTCGTCGTGCGTTTTTTAGTGGGTTGATCAACGGTTCCATGAATGTGGGACAATGCTTCCTCACAAAGTCTATTTCAGTTTCCTTCCAATCAAAGACGGTTCTTCCTTTGTAGTTTCATGGTGACCTGAGAACCCATTATCGCACCCTGCATTTTTTGAGTGAGTTGAACAACGGTTCCATGAATGTGGACATCGGTTCTTCACAAAGTATATTTTCGGTTCCCTTCCCATCAATGGTGGTTCTTCCCTCGAAGTTTTCGCGGTTCTTCATAGCGACCCACGAACCCATTATCATGACATGTGTTCTTAAGTGGATTAAACAATGGGTCCATGAATGTGGGACACCGGATCCTCACAGAAGTCTACTTTCGGTTCCCTTCCCATCAAAGACGGTTCTCCCCTCGTAGTTCGGGCGGTTCTTCATCGCGATCGGGAACTCATTATCCCGTCGTGCATTTTTTAGTGGGTTGATCAATGGTTGCATGAATGTGGAACACTGGTTCCTCACAAAGTCTATCATGGATTCCCTTCCGATCAAAGACGGTTCTTCCCTTGTAGTTTTGGTGGTTCTTCATAGTGACCTAAGGATCCATTATCCCATTATGCATTTTGAGTTAGTTGAACAACGGTTCCATGAATGTGGGACATCAGTTCTTCACAAAGTATATTTTCGGTTCCCTTCCCATCGAAGATGGTTCTTCCCTCGTAGTTTTCGCGGTCCTTCATGGCAACGCGCGAACCCATTATCGCAATGTGCGTTTTGTAGTGGATTGAACAAAGGTTCCATGAATGTGGGACACCAGATCCTCACAAAGTATATTTTCGTTCCCTTCCCATCAAAGACGGTTCTTCCCTCCTAGTTTTGGTGGTTCTTCATGCGACCTGCGAACCCATTATCGCATCGTGCATTTCTTAGTGAGTTGAATAACGGTTACATGAATGTGGGACACCGGTTCTTCACATAGTCTATATTCGGTTCCCTTCCTATCAAAGACGGTTCTTCCTTCATAGTTTTCACGGTTCTTCATAGCAACCCACGAACCCATTATCGCGACATGTGTTTTTTGAGTGGGTTCAACAATAGGCCCATGAATGTGGGACACCCGATCCTCACGAAAGTCTATTTTCGTTTCCCTTCCCGTCAAAGACGGTTCTTTCCCTCGTAGTTTTGGTGGTTCTTGTGGCAAAAGTCAAAACTGAGGAGGGGTCACTAGCTCTCCCGCTTCCAATTGATGTTAGATATGACGCTAAGCAACGAGTGTGATTTGATCGCGATTTAGGATACATAGAAGTAGGACACTGTGTGCATTGTGGAACCCATTATCGCGTCACGCGTTTTTTAGTGCATTTAACAATGGTTCCATGAATGTTGGACACTGGTTTCTCACAAAGTCTATTTTTGGTTCCCTTTACATCAAAGATGGTTCTTCCCTCGTAGTTTTGTCTCCATCGAGCTTGATACGTTCATGGAAAGGAACTTATCCTTCTGCATATTGCACGCAGGTCCCCCTGGTACCCATGCGGCGAGAGCCGAACTGATTTCATAAATCTTGTTCCTTGGTGTTCCAACCTCCATATTTCTGGTGGACTAAATACATGCGGGGTTTCACGCCCGTGACCCGGGAGTGCGCTTGTTGTTTTTGGTGGTGACGACTCGAGACAGAGGGTGGCGCGAAGATCATCTATATTGGGGGAGGGGCATGTTGGTTTGTTTTACATCCGGACATGCCGAGGAGGGAGGGCTTTTTGGTTTCAGTGGTGGCGACTCGAGACTAGGGGGTGGGGCAAAGATCTCATATATGGTTGGGGGCGGGGGGGCATGTTGATTTGTTTTTGAACCATATAGGGCCTGGGGGAGGGGGCTTTGGTGCATGGGTGACGACCATAGAGGACGTAAAGGTTGTTCGACTAGCTCTGTGACGAGCAGTGCAAGAACATGTGGGTGGACACCATGTTTTTTGGTATACTAGTTTGAGGGATGGCGGAGCTTGGTTTGGCATGTTATCCTCATGGTTTCAGTACTGCACGAAATCCTCAAAACCAACGCTCATACATAGTTCGGAAAATTCACGCGGATTCATCAAAAAGCATGCCTTGGTTTATTAGGTTGGGTTGCTTAATAATAGGGGGTGAAACAAAAAAGAAATCTCTTGCTATAAAAAGAAATCGCCTTGCAGTCCGTCGCTCCGGTGCTCGTGTCGCGTAGGATCGCCTTGCAGTCCGTTGCTCCGATGATTGCCGCCGCTGGTGTGAGTGGAGAAGAGGGGAGAGAGAGCGGCGAGGGAAGGAAGTTGAGAGTAATTTATGTCAAAGCTAACACCTCGAGGCCACCTTCACGCGTACAACAGTCCATGCCCACATGCCTCAGGTTATAGCGCTTGGGCCTGACTCTAAAAAAACGGCCGATTCAACGGTCGTCCTAAGAGAGACCTGGATGGTCTTTAAGATTTGTGCGGGTCATCTTTTGAATGCGACCCAACCAAAGAAATGACCTAATTTCTTTCCGCGCGGCCATAAGGGTAATGCGAACGACCAAACGCATCATATACTTGTTGTGGAGATCATAATGCATAGGATTCGCAATCGTCTGTCATATTGCTTGTGAAATATCTAGTCCTGCATGCTGACGTATACGCAAAACATCTAAGGCTGTAGCGACTTACTAGCTTAAGATAAGTGCTAGCTGTCCTAGTAGAAAACTCTAGTGAGATGAGCTGCGTGTACTAGATAATGTACGTGTGTGATGTAACTACTAGTGACTTCTAGTGTGAATGTGCTGGCTGTACACGTTGCATGTATGCTCCTATTTAAGGAGCTCCGACCCGTGGATGTAAACAAGCCATCAAGGCTCCAATCAATAAAAGCCTCTAGTTCTGTGTACGTGAGCAACACCAGTGTATGTGTGACTGCAAACGCTAGTCTATTCTTCCTGTGCTAGAACCGCAAGAGCACTTGCTCTGCCTCTGCTCCATTGATCTGTGAGGAGGAAGCTAGCTGGGAGTTTAGTTGATACTCAGGGAACCTGCCGGAAACGTGCCAGCTGTTTTTTTGCAGCTGCTGTGCGAAGGCTGCTCGCCTGACTTCGTGAAAAGACGCTAATCCCGGCCGGAGATACCTGTCTTGCTCACGGGCGATGGTGAGAAGCTGTTCATCTTTTCCCGCAAGGCTTGGTTAATGGACGACGGTGACGGTATTTTTGTAATGGATGCAGGGTTGCCGCCGTCCTCTCTGGCGTTGGCTTGATCCCAAGCTGAGCCCGTACATGCGTGAGTGTGGCGAAAGTGAAGGGTGTGGTATTGTGCTTTACTGCTGACTGCCATATTGGTATTTTGCGTGTCTAGAAACGGCATGGGGAGGCGATCGAAAATATGGTCTGTGACGCGCAGGGAGGCACCTGCGGCGGGAGACCTAGGTCACTGGCGCGAGCAGCGCGTTGGATGCCTTTTGACTTGAAATATCACGTGAATGCAGCTGCAAGCATAGGGGCACACCACCTTGATTCAAATAGTACTCCTAACTAATCCGTTATGAACAAAAAGAGCATTGTGAAGGCGAGTTTTGCTAGTGTAACAAAAGGTAGTGTGTTTCTCTCACCCAAAAAAATTACTCCTCGTCCCTGCTCCTGCCGGAGTCCAGAAAAAGCACCCACCGACCATCACGCCGTTTGTTCCCAAAAAATAAAAACTTGAATGTAAGGAAGACTGAACACAAAAACCACCCCCACATCGCGGCCTGATTCAGGGCCCATAGGACCTTCGTAATGGAATTGGAATGTCTCAAAAGAAAACAGAAACAAAGGCACAAGAAAAGGTTCGAACCTTTCAAAAAAAGTTCTCCAAGGCCCTCCTGGAACCTCTTGGGCCGAAGGCCGGTGGTCCAAGCCTGCTGGACTGCGCGCCTGACAGCCTAGTGTTGCCATCTTGCAGCCGCGTGGTCCATTTTCTCTAAAAGAGGAAATAAGTATCAAATGAACTATAAAGTGGAAATGCAAATGAGGTAAGAGCAAAGACCGAATCCCCACACGAATGAGCGCTTGTGATTGCAGCCGCGCCAGCGAAACTTTATATCTTTGCTTTTTCCTATATATATATATATATATATATATATATATATATATATATATATATATATATAGGAAAAAACATCCTACCACCTAGTGGTAGTTACCCCACATGTCTCATATACTACCATGTGGTACTATATATACTACTTTATCACTCTAAATATGTTCATATACTATATCTAAGATATTTGAACGCAAGTTATATGAAAAAATTACATATGAGCCCATAATTTTTGTTATATTTATGAAATACGTACATATTTGTACGTAAAAAATGCATGCTTAAAATATGGTACATAGTACCTAAAAAGTAGTATATATACTACCTAAACATCATTATATACTACATACTACACGTACATACTCTCGGTTTTTACAGATACTATATACAACATACCAAACGCAAGCGGTGGTAACTACCACTGATGGTAAATAAAATTGTCATAAGATGGAGCGAGCATGGCCTGCCATGAGGTCGAAAGAGTGGGGGCGGCTTGGATGGATTGACCTAGATAGACAATCTGCGTGAGAGAGTATAGAGTGTGTCGATCGAGGCCCGAACAGGGAGATATATCATTTGTGTGTGAAAGAAAACGAGGTTAAACGAGACTCAGATAAAGAGAGCGAGAGCGAGCGAGTGTGGCCCGCCGTGCGGAAGAAAGAGTGAGATAGTCTCGAGGGAGTGACCTAGATAGACAACGTGCGTGCGTGCGCACAAGAGATTGGGGGGGGGGGCTAGATAGGCAATGCATGTATTAATTTAGCGCGAGAGGGTGAGAGGGAGAGGGAGAGAGAGAGAGCTCGGCATGGGGTGCAATGGCGGGTGTGTGAGGTAAATACATTTGGTAATAGAGTGGAAAAAGGGGGTTGTGTAGTTAAGAGAGTTAGAGATCGAAACATGAAGAGAAAGAATGAACGTGTGTTGGAAACTGATAGCTTCCTAAGGTGGTTAGCAGAGAAAGATTGACCGATACAGGAAGTATGTAGCGTGTGTGCGCGGGGGGGGAGGGGGGGCTAAAAACAACATTTGAATGTAGATAGTACGAGACTTAGTATCGATGTTTCAACTCGGTGTTCATTGTAAGATTTGAACTGAGGACCATGCATATGGGTAATTATTTGGAATTCGTGCCATACTAGGTTTTGAAAAGTTGACCTTGACTCGATTTGTTGTGCTATTTTGTAGGTCATATGTTTGAATCCATCCAAAAGTTTTTTCACTACCATAGTGTTCATCATATACATATGAATTTGTATTAAAAAGTAGCATGGATACAGTGAAATGAGAAATCCACGTTAGAATTGGAGATCGCTACGTGACACAGACTCTAATTCGAATAACTAATTATGTGACACACACTCTCTAATCCACGTTAGCATGGATACCGTGGATACCGTTTCGATTTTTTTTCAAAAAACTCCTCATTAATTAATTTATAGTACTCCCTCTGTTCACTTTTATAAGACCTTGAAGACATTTCAAACAATGTGCAAAACAGTTCATTGTAAGTTGTCTGAAACGACTTACAAAAGTGAACGGAGGGAGTATCTCGTTTCGAATGACTAATTATTGCAAGGAAAACACGGGCATGGTAATACATATAGATTCGTTTGCAAATGAAAGAAGATTCGTTTGCATTCTCAAATGTAGGCGCACCAGGCAGACCAGGGTCGTATCGTGGTGGTCACGTGTGTCGGACGGACGTGTAGCACCCAGCCACCCACCCCCTCCCTCCCTCCCCCCTCCCAAAAAAAGGATGACGACAAAAAAAATTCGCACTTCCACGTCGGATTGAAATATCTGGCAGCCCCAATTCCAGCCCTGCAAAATTTCCCTTCTCCATCGTCCCCTTCCGCGCCCAAATTGCTCAAATCCCTAATTCACCACCAATCCAAGCAAAGTCCGAATCGCCCCTCGTCTCATCTCTTTCCCCACCTCTGTGCCGGACAACGATGACGAAGACGGTGGTCGCGCTTCACCACCGCACCGGAGCTACCTCATCTACGCCGTTGTCCACCGCACCGGGTGGTCCACCGACAACGTCGGCCACCGCAACCGACGTGCCTCACAGACACCAACTTCCACCGCATCAGGTGCGCTTCACCAACGCCGTCTCCCAGCTCACCGGAGCTACTTCACCGAGCACATTGTCGCACCTCCCCCCCCCCCCGAGGTCGTTGGGGCTTCACCAACGGTCTCGTCCACTACATCGTAGCGCTCCTCTGCCACTCAAGATTTGCATCCGTGCGTGACCAGCCAACGCCAGTGCATCACCCTCAATGGCTCTGAAGTGACCCGCACTCTAGCGAGGCGAGCATGTCCAAACGCTGGCCTGAACTAGGTACCCACACATCACTCCCTTGTGCATTGTTCCGACGATGTTTGGATATCCTTTCACTGCTCTCTTAGCTTACACGCCTATGCAACTCTGACTTTAACTCTTATTTCTTCTGGAGATATCATCTGAAACAAGCAAATCCATTTTTTAGCGAAGCATGACGGCGCTACGGGATCTGGTACACATCCTGCACACCCGTATAACCTTGTAATTATCTGTCCTTCGGTACAACATCAAGGTCGATTCCTCTTATTTGATCAACCATTCGCCGTGTCAAAAATGTAGAGGGGGATGCAAGGAGCACAATGCCTGCACATCCAAGCAAGTGGTAACATGGACTTGTACATGGAACATCCCAAGTGCAAGCAGAGCTACAGTGAGCCTGTACAACGAGCTAGCGTAAGTCCGTGCATTTCATTTAATTCGTACTGGCATTTGTGTATGATTTGTGTATAGTGGCGGATCCACGAATTCAAGTTACCAGGGGCGAACATTTAACTTAAAAAATACGAAGGCACTTGCACTCCGGAAATTAACATAACTTGAGAAATGTGAAGCTACATGCACTTTGAAAACCAGCTAATGATCCAAAGTAGTTCAGATTATAAACACTAAATGATGCAAGCACCAAAAAACACAAAATACAACATGGTGTACAAGGACTACAAACATGGTCTGTACCTGCTTGAATTATTCGCTCTCTGGCTGAAAATATCGAAGTATAATTGCACCTATAACCAGTGCGCAAACTGCATATCAATATATCTATCCTGCACAAGTATGCCAATAGTTTCAAACAACAGATTAGAAAAGTATTTATGCTATGTCGTCATGATACGGGGACTTTATGGTAGATGGCCTCGATGTTTCTCAAGCTATGAAAATGCACTATAATTTGCTTGTCATCAATGCCTGCAAATATCTATGTCTCTCTCAACATAGCAGATCATCATTAGACACTAAATCCTTCAATGATCTTGCAAAATGCTCGCATTAGATCCCTCATTAGACACTATATGTTCATCACCAGGAGCATGTAAAATGTTTGCATCAAATCCTTCATTAGCAGTCTGTTCATTAGACACTTCAGGCTCAAGAACAACATGAGCTTGTATGTTTGCACCGAAAACTTGATTAGATACATCAGATTCAGTCAGTTCAGCATTGATTGGGGGAGTTATAAATAAGTAGAAATTGGTTTCATTTTCTCATAGATTCCCTACATACAAGCAGTTTTACAACACCATCGGGTTTAACTATTGGCCATAAATTGAAGAGGTGAATTAGATATAATCAGGGATGTGATGTACCTGCTCGTTGCGCATGCTAATCTTGCAAGCTGCGACTGTCCGTTTGCGCAAGCTCGATGCCATGCCCCTGTTGCCGCCGCTGCCTCCCGCGCAGGTTACACCCAGGGTTGGATCTTCATCTTCTTGTCCTTCCGTTCGCTTGAAGCCCGGCGACCACCCTCCAACGAGGGTGCGAGGAAGTGATGTGTCGGTCTATCCAGCAACAGCTAGGTTAGGAGCGAACCAGACTGGAGGCTGGAGCGAATGAATTGGTATTTTTCCTGTTGTCGATCGATATGGGAGGCGCTCGTTTGGGCCGCGAGCCTGTTATAGGGCCTGTCTTGCACTTATGTTATTGGCCCACCCAAATTGAAACAATTTTTCTTCATTTTTACATTTCCTTCTCGTGCGTTGGGACAAACAAAACTAGCCTGGGCCAACCTGGACGACTCAAACTAGGTGCACACTTTCTAGCCACCCGAGGCGGCCGCCCATACCAGCCCCTATGGTGGCGTCGCCCCTTTTTGCGTGTATGATTGGGGTAGTGAAAAATATTCCAGTGTCGCTTTTGATTTACCCATAGAATGGTTGAATTGCTTGTTTCTATGAACTGAGTTCGCCAATAATGTGAAGGATGCCAGTCTTTTCATCCTATTGTAGATTGCTTAGATCTCGATATGCCAAAAGTAATCGAATGAAATATACAGTAAAAGCTAGTGTCATGTGTGTGGCTACAACTAGTCTGACTACATATCCTCATATAACATATCAAGGACGCACCATCTTACCAGATTAACCATTCGACTTACCAATGCAGTGTGGGAAGAAAGAAGTATTGGGACTGTGTATCCAAGCAATTGATGCCATGGACTCCTTCGTACAACCTTGTAAGCGAAAAAGAAGTTGCAGTGTGCCTATGCAAAGAACTAGCATAAGTTCAGTTACCTGCTTCTCGGAATTTTAGTTAGCCACTTATTGCAAAATTGTTCAATTATGTTGCTTGGCTTAATTTAGTTTTCTACTGATTACATAATGCCACAGCCTGTTAATCCTATTATAGATTGTGCCTATCTATGTGTTTGATACTTACTGTTAAGAATTACCTGTTTGCCTGAACTTAAATAGCTACTTGTTTGTTTAACTGCTTTGCTGCTGCAACAATGGGTTACAATGATGTTAATAACTACTTTTCAACATCCAATTGAAACTCTTTAATTCCTTGTTTGTTTAACTGGTTTGCTGTTATAACTCCCAGTTGAGATGTTTTGCTAACTTCAACTTTTCTGAATCCAATCGGAACTTTAATGGCAAAACAGGTTAGCCCAAGATCAAATAGTGAGGTCCCCATGGACGTTGTATCATCCCACAGCAGTGGCACCGGCCCAATCGTGCATTATGAATTGCCAACTGTTGATGCTCTAGAGGATAAACTAGTGGTAGAAAGAGATTCTGCTTCTACACTTAGAGATGAAGTTGACATGTTGAGGAAGCAAACAACACAATCATAAGTAGTACTCAAGACAACGATTAAATATTTGGTGGATTTCAAACGAAGCAAGCTGAGAGTGACCACATTGTTAAGGTCCTGAAGGAAAAAAGGAAATTAAATTCCCACTCGATAAATCATATGTGAAATGTTCTTTCCATAGTTGAATAACCTTTGTGTTGTTTGTTCATGTAATTAATCAAATCATTTGTTTTAGAGATCATGTAATAATTGTTTTTTTTGGTTTGTAATTTTATTTGAGCACAAGTGTATATTAATTGATAAGACTCGAAGACATTTCATTTTGATTATTGTACCAGACCTACAAATATGCTAATCGGGCTGAATGTGCATTCAGCAATGATAGTAGTATAGATGGACCATAAGTGGCACGCATCGGAAAGGGCCAAGATGTTGTAGTAGCTTGGCTAAATAAAGGATGCTATTGTAGCAAAAAAAAGTACAGCGGCCTGGCTTATGTATGTTAGTTGATATTATTGATCCATATACTCTGTAAGTGTTTATATGTCTGTTAGTTTTGTACATTCTTGGTTGATTGACTCGGTATTTGAATCTTGATACACCATTTGTGTACATATCTAAATGGGAGTACACATTATGCTGCATGTGACATTTGAGTTGGACATGAAGTGTTCCAAATATTCGAATTCACCTTAAACTGGATTCTAGCTTCTGAATTTGAGTATCGGCATTTGTAAACCATATTCATATATGACAGTGGAATACATCTTTGTTGTCCTTTTGAAGATATATAAAAACACATAGAATGATTTATAAAGATTCGTGTAGGAATACAAAATGGATTCGAATTTAGTTGTCAGGGTAAACGTGGATGCTTATTGTCCCAAAATTCGAAAGAAGCGGCAAAATGTCCACTCCCACGTCGGCTACCCGAAGCCAAGTGTTTAGGAGATGGAAATTACTGTCTACCCATTACACGGACAATCCATCAGCCCGATTTCCACTGCTATAAATAGGGGTAGGTTAGTAACTTCAATTAGACGTGACACGACCGCCTCTGAGCCCATTCCAACACAGTGGGCGCCAAACATGGGTGGCAAAACACATTTGATTCAGGCTCATCCAAAAGACCTCCATTTCCCCATTCATACACGGTGGGCGGCAAAACAAACTCGACTCGGCCGAAATCGATGTACGCAAATATTTTCAATAGGGGCAGGTTTGTAACTTCACTCAAACGTGACACAACCGCCCTACCTGTCAGCCCCGTTCATACACCATGGGCGCCAACCACCCTCTCCTCGCCCGAAATCGCTCTGGGCAAATATTGGCGAGAAGCGAGATTACCGTCATATCCCCAACCGACGAGACGTCCAAATTTTAAACGGGGGCTAAGTTCGTAACTTTCCCGTATTTCAAACAGGCGTGTCCCAAAAACATGGTTCCCCGTACCTCTCCCTCCATTTTCCCATTCATACACCGTCCGCGCTAGAACACCATCCCCACACTAGCCTCCGTTCGCCACCCCTCGATCGCCGCCGTCCTCCACCCCATCCATCGTCGCCGTCCTCCACCACATCCATCGCCACTTTCCTCCACCATGCCGGAGCGCTTACCAAGACCGCATCGTCCACTACTAGAGATGGACATTTCTCGTCCATGGCGACGGACCAATAGCCTTGCATCACGTCCTCTCGCTTCATCGGTGTCGTCGTCCTCTTTGCCGGGGCTGCTCACACGATCTTCTCTTCCACCACAATGGGACTTATCCCCCGATGCACTCGTCTACCATCGCAGATCTGCTTCAACGCCACCGACAGCCATCGCACCCCCGATGCCTACACGGCGCCGCAATAGAGGTGGTACTTCATATCTCCTCAACTTTTTGATCTCAACCAGAAAATAGATCTTAACTTGGTTACTCTACTTTCTTTTCAGCTCTTAGAATTTAGTTCTTAGTTCGAAGCAAACAATGGATGCTAAATATCATTTCTCCTATTTGCAGCTTCAAATCTACCATGGCACAGTCATAATACGGCTTAATTGATCATGCTTAGGGTTTAATTGATCATGTTGGTTTCGTGGTGGTTTGTTTAATAGAAATTGGAGGGGAAACCCTCTTTTGCTAAAAAATATGCTTAGAGTTTCCCCCTTTTATGATCACTATACGATCAGAATACGTGCTTCGTGTCATAATAACACTGCTCCACCCATCAAGCTAAACAAGCTTAGTTGTTCAAATATGAATTTGATATTATTAAAACAGAGTCATTTAATTGGTCAGCTAAATTTTCCTAAATTTTCCTAAACAGAGCATGTTTGTTGCTCGGGTGTGTATCTCTACAGGGTGCCCACGGTGAGCCGGCCCACCCTGGGATTTTGGGTCGTCCCAGGCCCCGATTCCCCTCTATTCTGCTGCGCTCTTCCAATCTCTACTCGCCCCCAGCCTCCTGCCTCGCCGGCAACTTGCTGTCCCCGGACGGCATGACTCTAGGAGGAGACGCCGGACTAACTGGAGGTCAGGAGCCGCTCGCCCAACAGCGTCACCGCTGCCCAGGCGCGCCGCCGTGCCTACCTTCCCAGTCCGTTCAGGGCTCAGGCATGTAGCACCCACCAAGACACCCCGATTTATCCTGAGATACGTCCTCAACACTCAGCAGCCACTCCTCCTCACCCATTTTCTAATTGATTCATTACTCATTAGGCAAGACTATCATTAGGGTTTGTTGTGTGCTCAGTGCTACCTACACTTAATGGTTTAGATGTATTTCGGTAATCTTTAGTACCTCTAAAGTTCACAGGGTTTTCAAAATTCCGGCCCTCGGAACAGACACTAGTCATTTTGGATTGTTGGTCGTAGTGACATTGACCCAGATTACTACTGCAAGCCAGGTTGTTGACAATTTTACTTGTCTTTCTTACTCATTCGATATAATATCCAATTATTCACGTTGATTAGTTGCAAACAATAAGTGCTAGACAAACTTCTTGATTCAGATTTTGGACGGTCTCTTACTGCAGTTACAATTATGCATACTTGTCCTAGTAAGCTCACAAGTAAATGATTGATTCACTACATCTATGCTTGCCTTGTCATATTTATTGTCAATATTCTTTTAGGGTGGACCACCCTGTTTCTAAAGACTGGAACCGTAGACATGAGTGAATAGTATTTCTCTATGTGATCTCTTCCATCGTTTGTGGGAAACGAACACTGCATTGTATAGAAAGAGAGTGTCATTTCCAGCTTTTACATAGGTTTTGATCTTTTACATGGAATACAATCTGCCTACTTGCTTTGTGCCGCACTACCAACACTCCACCCTTGAAGCTAAACATTATGCCACTCATAATTCCTTAGTTTATTTGTTCAAATACGAATTTCATATGATTCTAATGTTCCTACTTCAGTTTTGAAATGTGTGTCTGCCTATTATAGAGACATAAGGGGTTTGTATTTCTGTGTGTGGTCTGGTCAGCACGGTTGGGGGTGAACTTTGCATATGCAGGGGTTTATAGGGAGACACTCTTCGAGTTGAATCCGCAATGCATTCCATAGATAATCTGACTACTTTTTATGTTTTCATGAATCTTGGATTCTGAACAACATCATAATGATTATGAGCTTGCGTGCATGAAAAGAATAAAGCAGAACAATGCCATGGCTGTCAAACTTGGCATTAAGGGACTGAAATCAAGTCTGGATGCAATGCAATGCAAACGCTCTCCACCTACAGATTCATGCTCAGAATATGATCCTAACAGTGATTCTGAGCTAGAGGGAGACCTAAGTCAATTTAGCTCCCTAGTGGAGGAGTCAGAGGAAGATGCCCTATCTTATTCACCCATCAAGGTGCTTCCTCTAACTTTCTAAGGTTACATTGGTCGCACATATCTTGCAACTGATGCTTTGCATTGCTTCTACTTTGTTGAACTGCCATTAGCTTAGTTTACACATCGTGTATGTGAATACGCCCTGCCTATCCATTTTCAGTACATATTCCATCTATCATCATACCATATTTATTCATTCAAATGTTGTTCTTGTGTATCAGATGTTCAAAAGGAAGAGGGCGATTACTGATCATGGAGGAGCACAAGCAAAGTATTTGGAAAAGGTAGTGGCACCTGATAAATCAAATAGCCCATTAGGTGTAGTTGCAATATCACCTGACCCACAAAACACCCCAACTCTAGCAGACTCTATCCCTACTACACTGGTCATTTCTGATGCCCCAACTCAGCAGACACCAACTGCAGCAAACAGTATGATTATGCCAGTTGACATAGCACCAGCTCTATGACGCAAAACCCCCATTCCAACAAAGAGTACACCAAATCCAGTTGCCAAATCCCTTTTCGAACCAGAGAGAGCCCCAATTGCAGCAAATAGGACCCCTGTTCCATTTCTTCCCAGTTTAGAAGATGAAGCTTATATTGTTGTCAGGAACTTTGTGCACATCTTTCCTTCATGGAAAGATTATACTGCAGACACAGAACAATTTCCAGTCTTCCTCCGCAACTTACGCGTAAGTAATGTACTAATGTTATTCATGGTCATTACTGCATATGTTTCTGCTGACAGAAGACACAAGATTTCATTCTTTTAAATAGGCGAGGAGCAAACTGGATAGTGAAGACGAGCAAGGGTTGGTTGCGCTTTTCAAGCACTCATTGATGAAGTATCATTCCTACCTGAGGCAAACGCACTTCGATGGCAAGCCTCTAAACAAAATTTATGTAAAGTCTCCGGTGCTACATTTATCCGACGGTGACTGGAATAATCTTGTTACACATAGGTCTCGGTTGCAGCATAAGGTACTGTCTATGATATCACATCACAATTTGAACTACATTTCTGCATTGCCTTAATGTCTCACTTGTACGAAAACTGTTAGCAGAAGAACATTCATTCTCAAGGGACCACAGAATCTCGCAACTATACTGCACACTGCATTGCTCTTGTGAGTACCTCTTGCCCTGTATGACCATACTTACTTTCATAGTTGTTTGATTATGTAGCATTACTGCACATGTTAGCCTCGTAATCATCCATTTGGTGGTCATTATAAGATCCGTATGGACTCTTACATAAATTTAGAATCAACCCAATGCTTTTGAAGAGGTTTAGCTCTGTAGTCCTCTTGTAAGGACTGAACGTCGTCTATCATTATACTTACATTAACAGCTACTCCCTCTGTCCCATAATATAAGAACGTTTTATATAGTACACCAATGTTCAAAACACTCTTGTATTATGGGAAGAGGGATTGGTTCATTGTGTAGCATTCTGCATCTTATCTCGCTCGCCCGCCATTTACTAAAAAAGATCAAATCTATATTTAATCTTACCAACAAGTAGAATACACAGACAATGCCAGTGCACAAGTGTAGCCCATTGCTCTTGTCAGTACATTTTGTCCTGTAACGCTTGTACTTCCAGGGATTGGTAGTTGATTATGTAGCATCAATCTGCATCTTATCTTCATTATCCTCTATCCCTTCCAGTATTATCATATCTATAATTACTCTCTACAAAAAGGTAGAGTAGAGGCAATGCTTATGAAGAAGATTCGGTGCTGAAATTCTTGACTTATCCTTCCCTTGACATGGAGAGGGCATTATAAAGCCGGTGTTAACTGTTAATGTAAGTCAGTCCTTCTAAAGCCTTTATCCTCAACTACTGTTTAATTTGCTCATACTCCCTATCATTTACTGCTGTTTAGTTTGCTGTTTCTACCAAAATGCATGTTCGCAAGAACCGTAAGTTCTAAGTTTTACTTGTAAAACCAAATTCCTTATTCATACCATGCACATTACTCAATACTCCCTATATGTATGCTTGTTTTTGTGGATCTATTATCCAATGTGTGGTGAAGCAGCCCACGTTTGCACCTTATCATCTCCTGTTTTATCTTACTGATGTGGCTGATGATATGAACAACATGCCATGCACATTAACCAAAATAGATACAATGATTTTCTTTGCCCTTCATCTATGCTTGTTATGTTGACATGGTAATCCAGTAGTGTGGTGAAGCTCCCCGCATTATGAACAATGCCAAATTATGTTATTGATATTTTGAACTTACTCTTTATTTTCTAATTTGAAATTGGATGGAATTGATAGCACAGTTATCATCTTTGTTTATACACGTGCAAAACCTATCATCTCTCTGCTTTGTTTTAGGGTGATATGCCTGATGGCATGCACAAGTCTGCTGAAGGCTGTGAGACAAACCCAACATATATTGCAACAAAGAAGGCAAAACATCTTGAAGATAGCGAGACAACCCCAAAGTCTTGTCTTGATGCAGTGTTCAAGTTACTTGAGACTAGCAGTCAAACAAGCTCACAGAATTCGTTGTCTGAATCAGTTCGACTTCTTCAGTCCCAAGTTCTAGCAAAAAGGCATTCTGCAACTCAACTTCGACTTGAAGTCTTATCTCTAAGAAAGATTGCAGAGAACACCAATGAGAACCTCATCGCTAAACAGCTACACCTGGAAGCTATGACCGACATGCTAGGCCGGTCTCACAGCCTTGCTCAGCAGCTTGCATAGTAGTTCCCCCGCAAGGCTAACCTTTCTTAAACTGTCTTGGAAGTGGTCTCGGTTCAGTACTATTTGTTACGCTGCAATGGTGCCCAGTTTTTGTAATCTGCTTCTTCGTTGCGCTTTATGATCACTGGTGGCGAACTTCGATGCCAAGTGAATTTAATATACCTTAAATCCTTTATTGTATAGTGTAGGTTTATTCTTAGTTACTATGTCGTAATTTCTTTATTGTATAGAGTAGGTTTGTTCTTAATTCCTACTCGTTACTGCCATCATTCGCTATCTGAAAAAAAATCAGATGTAGTCGACCGGGCCGAAACATTCGACTCTAACGGGCCTAGTTTTTAGCGGGCCACAATTGGGCCGGCCTGCGTATTTCTTGGGCCCGAATGACTGGGGCCTTCACACTTTGCGCCAGGCCCACAACTTACACCGGCCTATATTTTAGTTGGGCCTTTTGTGGACCCAGTGCTTAGTTTGGCCCAGGTAGCGTTGGGCCATTAACAGGCTGAATATTGTACTCGCCTGTTACGGCCCAGATGAAACCATGGGCCTTTAGCAGGCCGAAATGCATGTTGGGCCTCAATTATCACTAGTGGTCGACGGGCCTTCAGCAGGCTGAAATGTAGACCGGGCCTTTTTGGGCCCAGTTAGCTCACGGGTTATTACCAGGCCGAAACATATCTTGGGCCTTAGTTGGCCCATTGATATCATGGGCATTTAAGAGGCCGAAAGCTTAGTACATGCATCAACGGGCCGAATTATGCAACATGCCTTTAATAGGCCCAAAGTCACGTTGGGCTTAACTGTTGCCACATTTATCACGAGCCATTAGTGGGCCCGATGTCCCGTCGGACCATATATGTCCCATGGACAGCACGGGCCATTCCCAGGCCGAAAGTCACACCGGGCTGAAATGGGCCCATGTCTACATCGGACCTCTAACAGGCCGAAAGTCACTATGCTGTAATTGGGCCCAAATATTCAGCGAACAATTAACGGGCCAGATCTAGCTTCGGGACGTAAATGGGCCCAAATATTCGGCGAACAATTAACGAGCCAGATCTGGCTTCGGGCCGTAAATGGGCCTTTATTAAGCATGCCGTTATTGGGCTGGCCCACTAGTACCTATGTAAGTACTACGGGCCTTTGACTGGGCTGGCTTTTTTAACCTATATGGGCCTTTGTTGGGCCCAGCCACGCGTCTATGTATCATAGGCATGTCTCCTCCAATGTACGGGCGACATCTAGCCCACTGACGAGCTGACAGGTGTTCCCTCCGGCCAATCAGAATTTTACACGTGGAAAATTCCCATTGGTCTGGGCTGTTAACGGGTTATCGGATCCAAAACCCGACCCGATAGCTTAACGGCGTTCCGTTATGGTGGATACCACGTGTCGGTCACCCTTGACGAAAGCACTTCTGTGACGCGCGATTTATCGTCATGGAAGTGGACACTTCCGTGATGATAATTATGGTAATGTCATGGAACACTTCTACGACAGCACAGGTATGACTATCTTGATTCTGTCATAAAATCGTCATGGATGTACATGCATGACAGAAAATGTGACCTACTGTGACAAACACGTATCATCACGGAAGTGTATTTTTTTGTAGTGACTCGTGGATGCCTCCATCTCAACTCATGGTTCAACTTGTTGTGAAGTTGAGGCTTCCACTTGAACGGACGAGGTGCTCTCCTTCACCTCCGTTGGGCGAATCTTGCCAATAGACAAGTCTTGGATTGCTTCCAAAGGTTCTTTGTCTCCTACATCAATTGGCAATTGCTCTACTTGTGAGCCATTAGATTCATCAAACTTCACATCTACCATCTCTTCAACCTTTCGGGTGAAATTGTTGTAGACACTGTAAGTGTGAGAGTTTGGGCCGTAACCGAGTAGGAAACCTTCATGAGATTTAGGAGAAAATTTTGAACAACAATGCTTATCAAGAATATAGCACTTTGAGCCGAATACTCGAAAGTATCCAACTTGGGGTTTGTTACCGGTGAGAAGCTCGTATGCCATCTTGCCGAGTAGCTTGTGAAGATATAGACAATTTGTTGCATGACAAGTTGTCTCAACCGCTTCCGCCCAAAAGTGTTTTGGCGTCTTGTACTCATCAAGCATCGTTCTCGCCATCTCAATAAGAGTCCGGTTCTTTCTCTCAACAACTCCATTTTGTTGAGGCGTGTATGTAGCCAAGAACTCATGTGAGATCCCTTCTTCATCAAGAAAGGTGTCCACATTTGCGTTCTTGAACTCCGTTCCATTGTCGCTGCGAACCTTCTTGATCTTCACTTCAAATTGATTTTGGGCCTTCCTAGACAAGTTCTTGAAGATCTTTTGGATCTACGATTTATCATCAAGAAAGAACACCCACGTAAATCTTGAAAAGTCATCGACAATGACTAAACCGAATGAGTTACCACTGAGACTTTTGTAGGCGTTTGGACCAAAAGATCCATGTGAAGCAGCTCAGGCGGTCTTCTCGTGGTCATGATGCTTTTCACGGGGTGGCTTCCTCCAACATGTTTTCCTGCTTGATAGGCACTGCATAGCCTATCCTTGTTAAATATAACGTCTTTCACTCCAAGGATATGATCACCTTTAATAAGCTTATCAAGATTTCGCATGCCCACATGACCTAATCTTCTATGCCACAACCAACCTTTAGAAGATTTAGCAATTAAGAAAGTTCTAGAGTGAGCCTTTTTAGTGAAGTCAACAATGTATAGCTCACCTCTATGTATACCGGTAAAGACCATATTATGATTATCTCTTCGAAACACTTGGCAATCTACTTCAGTAAATAGGACATTGAAACCAAAGTCAGCTAGTCTAGATACGTAAAGTAAATTGTAGCCAAGAGATTCAACGAGCATAACATTTTGGATGGAGCTGTCATGTGAGATGGCCACCTTACCAAGGCCAACCACCTTACCCTTTGAGTTATCACCAAAAGTGACATACTTTCGAGGGCGTCATTTTTAGTAAGCTCACAAAACATATCCTTGTCTCCGGTCATGTGAACGGTACATCCACTATCAAGAACCCATTCCTTTCCTCGAGCCATATAGCCGCGAAGGTTAGCCATAAGACCAAAGTGTCTCATAGACTCATCGAGATCAAAGTCACTATCATCATCCTCATCATAGCATCAATGTTCAACATCATCTTGTGATTGATCATCACCTAGAGAGAGTGATTCATTAGATGTATGGCCATGGCAATGTTCATCTTTATGAATTCCAATGACTTGAGAGATAATGCTACTAATGACTCCAACATCTTCTTTGGCATGCATAAGGTCACGAAGCTCAAATAGACAATCATCAAATTTAGCATCACTAGGTTTCATTTTATGAAAAGCTATGTACTTTTGAAGAATCACATCTAGATTTTTCAAGGAATAGTTTGGAAACCGTTCCTCAAGAAATCTCCATATGGTGTAAGCACAATCAAGAGTAGGCAAGCAAACAATCAAATTTCTAGGCAATCCTCTAATGATAAGATTGATAGTTCTAAGATTGCAGATCATGTCAAGAGACTCGTTGGGAGTAGGATGCAAGGGGTCAACAAGGGGCGCACAATGGCTTGTAATGTACTTGTTCAAATGATATTCATTGAAAATCTCAAGCATCTCATTTTTGCAAGCATTAAAGAACTCTCCATCAAGTATAGGCACTCTACGTCTAAAACTCCCCATCGTAGACTCATCTCTTTTCCTCCAATGGTGATTAAACCAAAGCAATGGAGACCAATGCTCTGATACCAATTGAAAGGATTGAGAAGAGGTGTCTAGAGGGGAGGATTAGACCCTCAACAAGATAAAGTAGCCATTTTTAAATTCTTCAAGTTAAGGTGGAGTGTTATCACAAGTTTAAACATTCACAATACATTTCAAGCAAGCATGGCAAGAGTATATGAGGAGCGGAAAGTAAAGCATGCAAGTTGCAAGAAAGTAAAGGGATGGGATTGGAGTGTGCAAACGCAATTGTAGACATGGAGATTTTTGGCGTGGTTCCGATAGGTGGTGCTATCGTACATCCATGTTGATGGAGACTTCAACCCATGAAGGGTAACGGTTGCACGAGTCCACAGAGGGCTCCACCCACGAAGGGTCCATGAAGAAGCAACCTTTTCTATCCCACCATGGCCATCGCCCACGAAGGACTTGCCTCACTTGGGTAGATCTTCACGAAGTAGGTGATATCCTTGCCCTTACAAACTCCTTGGTTCAACTCCACAATCTTGACGGAGGCTCCCAAGTGACACCTAACCAATCTAGGATACACAACTCTCCAAAAGGTAATAGATGGTGTGTTGATGATGAACTCCTTGCTCTTGTGCTTCAAATGATAGTCTCCCCAACACTCAACTCTCTCACAAATTTGGCTATGGTGGAAAGATGATTTAAGTGGAAAGCAACTTGGGGAAGGCTAGAGATCAAGATTCTTGTGGTTGGATTGGAATATCTTGGTCTCAACACATGAGTAGGTGGTTCTCTCTCAGAAAATGAATGCTGGAAGTGTAGGCACGTTCTGATGGCTCTCTCTCAAATGGAAGGAGGGTGGAGGGGTATATATAGCCTCCACACAAAATCTAACCGTTACACACAAAAGATCCAACTCGGTCAGACCGAATGTATGAACTCGATGAGACCGATTCAGTTTAAAATGTGAACGTTAGGTTTTTCGGTGGGACCGACATGATCTAGTCGGTGAGACTGATGAACTAGGGTTAGGGCAAAAATTGATCTCTTTTTGACTGATTACTTCAACTCGGTGGGACCAATTTCAGTAACAAGCAAATAGAGAGTTGGTCACACAAACTCGGTGGGACCAATCGCTCCTTTCGATGATACCGAAACGTTATGAAAGAGAAACAGAGAGTTTACACTGCAAACACGATGGGACCGATCGCTCATTTTGGTGAAACTGAAATGTTACGAAGGGAAACAGGAAGTTTGCAGTCCCATCTTGGTGAGACCGAGATCCCTATTGGTGAGACCGAACTGATTAGGATTTCTGGCAGTGGCTATGTCAAGTGAACTCGGTGGCACCGGATGAATCAAATCGGTGGGGCCGAGTTCGACTTTAGGTTTAGGATAGATTTGGAATTGAGAAGGTGGTTGAGGGCTTTGGAGCATATCACTAAGCACTTTGAGCAAGTAGACCATTAAGCAACACCTCATCCCCTTTTAATACTTTGGCTTTTCCTATGGGCTCAACGTGATCTTGGATCACTAAAATAGAAATGTAGAGTCTTGAGATTTTGCCAATCTTCTGTCCTTAGAATCTAGAAGGGGTTCCACATCCTCTTGTCCATGCCACGCCTTTGTTGAACTTTCTGAAATATACTAGATGAAAATATTAGTCCAAAAGGAGATATGTTGACATTAATTACCAAAATTACCCAGGGAGCACTTGTGTTTTCATACACCCAGGAGTTGGAGATGATTGAAAACAAACCAGCAGCGACACAAGGTATCGTTATCGATGGATCAACTTCACAGCGACCAAAAGCACCACAGGTGAGTTATACTAAAATACATGTGGATGCTGGAGTTTGCAAGGGATAGGGTGGATCCGTTGCAGCAGTTTGTCATGACATGAAAGGTAATTTTCCTGGGAGTTCTTCCTTGGTCATAGGTGGAGTAGATGATCCGGTCACGTTGGAGGCCATAGCTTGTCAGGAAGACCTTGCACAAGCAGAAGATCTCCAACTCCAGCATGTTATCATAGTATCTGATGCCAGGCAACCTGTCTTGGACATCAACAACAGCTCCAGAGGGAGTTACAGAGCAATTATTAGTGAGATTTATTTACACTCTAGTATGTTTCAATGTAAGTTTACTTATGAAAGTCACAAGTTGAACGTTGAAGCTCATAAGTTAGCCTAGTTTTCTCTCTCGTTAGGGCTGGGACGACACATGTGCTTTGGTCAATCCCATGATCAAACTTGTATCGAGCAACTTGTGGGTTTTGATGAATAAAACTTGGTTTCCCCTCCAAAAAAACT
The DNA here is from genome assembly GCF_018294505.1 of Triticum aestivum. Classification (NCBI taxonomy): domain Eukaryota; kingdom Viridiplantae; phylum Streptophyta; class Magnoliopsida; order Poales; family Poaceae; genus Triticum; species Triticum aestivum. The sequence goes on along the minus strand of NC_057810.1, from coordinate 180,893,158 downwards.
ACTCTTGGTGATGAATGAATGGTAATAAAATCAAAAGAAATAGCAAAAAAATGGAAATTTTGAATTTTTTTGCCACGAAAGAAGCACAAGATTTCTAGCTTTATGCGAAATTTCATGGTGATATGGAATCATAGGAGTTGTGGACTAAAAAACAGAGTTTTGAGAAAGGTCCACAATTTTTGATTTCCGAGCACTATTTTGTTTTTTCTGTTCCGAGCTCCTTCTATGTCACATTGCCATGAAACTTTGTACGTGTACATAAAAACTTGTTCATCTTCGATGTGTAAGAATTTTAGTTTTTTTATAATTTCCCCCTATTTTTTTGAATTTATTGTTCATCCGGGGTCAAATGTGCTCATGTCTAGCTATGGATTTCTGAATCCCCTCAAAAAAGAAACATTGAGCCCTAAAAAAGCAACCACTGAGGGTATGATTAACCCTTCTAAATATTTGAGAGCAAGGTTTTATTCAGATGTTCGGGTCCCTCTAGTGAAATTTCTGCCCATCACTATAAAGGAGAGGGGAAAATCATGTCCTCTATGAAAAGTTACCAACCTTTTGCTTTTCTTGGATTAAGGGTCATGTTGTGGAGAAATGGTGATGGTATTCATGCCCAGGAGAGTTCTGAATGGGGGTAGCTTAGATGGAATTTTGATAACATGGGACCATGGAAGGCATCGGGATGAGGTGGAGGTGATAGAGGTGGTCGTACAGGTAGAGGCCAAGGAGGAAGGGGGTCGTGTCTGTGAGCGGCCTGAGTATGAATATACTGCTCATGTTGACATGGAATATTTCTTGGGATGACCGAACCAGATAAATGAGGCTCCAAGAGGGGAGGTTAGGAAGTGGCTAGTCAGCAATATGGAATGGTGAACCTTCCGAGTCAGCGAGCGGTACAAGTATCTCCAGGTATTGTGGACGGCATGGTTTTGCAGCTTGAGTAGTATGGAGCCTCGGTCGTAGCTTATGGAAGCACTTTATGCACCCCTAGTAAGGTGCCAAGGCGACAAGGAGAAGGTGAAGCACTAGACGGTGACGATCTTATGAATAAGGCGGCCTCCCTCGAGGAGGACCGACGGACCCAATGAAAACCCTATGTTGGAATTGTCATGGGATTGACAACCACGCAATAGTTAATTGGGAGCTCAAGAAGCTTGTTGTACATCCCCAACATATCTATATTTTTTCTATTATAGTATCAATCTTGGATCTTTTATAGGAAATTATATGCAATATTATATCATTTTTGGGGACTAACCTATTAACCTGGTGCCAAGTGCGAATTGTTTTTTTTTTTGCTTATTTTTGGTTTTCCAGAAATTTTGTACCAAACGAAGTTCAAATGCCATGAAACTTTTTGACGATTTTTTGGACAAAAGAGACCATGGAAGCTTCAGTTGTAGGCCAGAAGGCAAAGGAGTAGGCCACAAGGCACTTGGGCACGTCCAAGTACCTTGTGCACCCCTCATGTGCACCCCTCGTTCCTCCATTCGACCTAATTCCAACTCTATAAATTCTCTAAAATCAGGAAACCAACAGAGAGCCACCCAAAGTACTTTTTCCACCACCGCAAGTTTCTATTCTCCGGAGATACCGTCTGGAGGCCTTCTCCGGTAGTCTGCCGGAAGGGGAATCGACCATGGAGGGCTTCTACATCAACCTTGCCGCCCTTCCAATGATGTGTGGGTAGTTCACCACAGAACTACAGGTCCATAGCTAGTAGCTAGATGGCTTCTTCTCTCTCTTTTATCTTAAATACAATGTTCTACTCGATGTTCTTGGACATCTATTCGATGTAATCTTCTTTGCGGTGTGTTTGTTGGGATCTGGTGAATTGTTGGTTTAAGATCAGATTATCTATGAATACTATTTGAGTCTTCTCTGAACTCTTTTATGCATGATTATGATAGCTTAGTATTTCTGTCTGATCTATCCATTTGGTTTTCCCGACTAGATTGATTTATCTTGCAATGGGAGAGGTGCTTTGTAATGGGTTCAGTCTTGAGGTGCTCTATATCCCAGTGAGACAAAGGGACAAGACACATATTTGTATTGTTTCCATTAAGGGCAAAACGATGATAATTTATTCATATGGATTGAGTTTACTTTGTCTACATCATGTCATCTTGCTTAAAGTGTTACTCCGTTCTTTATGAACTTAATACTCTAGATGCATGCTGGATAGCGGTTGATGTGTGGAGTAATAGTAGTAGATGCAGGCAGGAGTCGATCTACTTATCTCGGACATGATGCCTATATACATGATCATTGCCTTGGATATATATCATCATAACTATATGCTTTTCTATCAATTGCCGAACAGTAATTTCTTTACCCATGGTATGCTTTTTGTTCGAGAGAGAAGCCTCTAGTGAAAACCATGGCCCTTGGTCTATCTAGTAAAATCCAAAAATACTTTGCTGCAATTTATTTACCTTTATTTTATTTTGTGTTTTTGTTTATTTATCTATCACTACGAGATTTGATCATTGCAATTAACCGCCAAGGGATTGACAACCCCCAGTTTGCGTTTGGTGCAAGTATTTGTTATTTTGTGTGTGATACATCTCCAACGTATCTATAATTTTTTATTGTTCTATGCTATTATAGTACCAATCTTGGATGTTTATTATGCATTCTATGTCATTATATATATCGTTTTCGGACTAACCTATTAACTTAGTGCCCACTCCTAGTTGCTGTTTTTTTTGCATGTTTTTGGTTTTCCAGAATATCAGTACCAAGCAAGTCCAAATGCCACGAAAATTTTTGGACATTTTTTCCTAGACATAAGAGACACTGGAAGCTTTGGGAGAGGTCCAGAAGACGAAGGAGGTGGCCACAAGCCATCAGGGCACGCCTAGTGGGGTTGGTGCGCCCTGGTGCCTCATGGGCCAACCTTTGCTCCATTTGTCTTAATTCCGCCTCTATTGAGAAACAGTATAACGTAGCTAGCTAGGAGCCTCCACAGCGATTTGACTGTTTAAACCGTCGGATCATTAAATCTACGATTCAGATCAGCTCTGGTTGTCCTAGGTCGTTCGCGCGCCGCACGCAACATCTCACGGGTTGCTGCTCCACAAAACGAGTTGGTTTTCTTCTCCGTAACCAGGCCTTTCGAAGGCCCACGTCTTTTTCCTTGCTAACGCTAACAGCCCAGGTCGTGCACCTCCATCGCTATCCTCCTCAACCGAGCAAGCAGTTCCTCTCCTCGATGCGCCGCCGTTCTTTCCTCCTCGATGTGTCGTCGTTCCGCCGTCGACAAGCTTCTTCTGCGTGAACGCCTCCATGCCGGTTACGCACCCCCCTCCCCCCGTACTCTTCATCCGTAGCCCTTTTTACTAGTTTTAATTTCGTGTCTTGCAGCGTTCCTCCATGGCGGCTGCGGCGCCCTCTCTCCAAAGACAGCGACACAAATGGGTAACAACATGATGTGTTCTCACCTTCCCGTGCATGGCAGTGTTGTTGTGATGGCAAGATGATACATGCGATGAGGAAATATTGGTGACTGTGCTGCTTTTCTCCGTTCTCCGTTGAGATCTAAGTGAGCACTTATATCATATTCCAACTGCCCTAGATCTTCATGAATACATGTACTCCATCTGCTTCACCCTTGATTTTTTTTGGAAGAAATAATGAGATGATCTTCCCTATCTTTTTGTTTAGGCTGTCAATTATGCTTGATTAATTAAGGTTTAGGCACCTAGAGTAATCACAATGCATTGAAAAGTGACCATCCAATACTGCTGGTCTCCTGCTTAGACGTCATCTCCTACTCATGATTTGGAGTTACAGCATATACAGTATTGGTTGAAAATGGGAGACCGGCACACAAGTAGATGGAGAGAAAGTTATGATTCAATGATATATACATTTCTATCTTGGTATTCTAGTGCCGGGAAGATATATTTGTCTCGAGAAGTGACCAATTCATTATTTTTTATGAGAATTTTTATTTCAAAAGTTATGATTGGAAAAAGAGTTACAAATCTGTATCTCATATTTTAAGCAGCCTGCAGAAACTAAGATCTGCTGTTGTATTTTTATTTTCTGTGGTATTTATTCTAACCTCTAAGACATAGTCGTGAAATATCATGTATATGCTATTGATTAATACAATTCTCAATGGTAAATTATTCATTCCTAATTTGCGGCTATTCTTTATTCAACCAATAGTTTGACATTGACAAAGTGACAAAATTGTTAGCAAGGAGGGCAATTATGTTATTGCCTCCAATCCATATTAGTTGTCACTCAAATGAATGTATCTAGACATATTTTAGTAATAGATACATCCGTTTGAGCGACAACTTATTTGGATCGGGGGGAGTACTTTATTTGCAGCTATGTGACTTAACATGGAAGAAATAACACAAATCTCCAAGTGCAATTTTGAGAAAACCAATGTCAGGTATTGCCCTATCGTGAGGTATGAAGTATGAAACCTACCTGTTTTGCTCATAATGAATATTTTCTATTTCCTTTGTTTCAAGTGTTTGTTTTCTATTTCCTTGCCAAGACAGCAAGATATGGTGCGTATATTCACTGATAGGCTTGGCAACCTGTGTTTTGAATGTATGTACTTCATTTTCTTTTTGCTTCTATGAGGTTTATCTTATCTTTCCTTCTTCAATTTAATTGGGACCTTTTGTAGCTAGCTGCCACAGGGATGATTAGAGGTGGCATTGTAGCGACATAGGGCATAGGTGGTTTTTATCCTTAAGACATCAACAAGTTAGTTCATCTGAGTATTCACCATGTGCTGGTGTTGGCATTTCACTATTGTTCATTTTTGCACAGTGAAAAAGACTAGTGTCATGTGGGCATACGATGATGTAGGCAAGCTCCAGCGAGGTATGCGTGCATCATTTTACCGATTCAAAAGGAGGTGATCCCTTTATAGCCGACTCCCTAGATTGTTGTAATTTGAGCCTCTCTTGCCCATGCCTAATATTATTGCATGTGTGCATTGTACAGAATATAGCCTGTATATAGAAATGAGATTCTCTTTATGGAACATAAACATTAGATTGATTTATTTTATGTATATTACATTGTGCAATGTATATTACATTGTGCAGGATAGTTTATATCTTCCTTTTGGAGGTTCTGGTATATGATATTTTGAACCATACGAATTTTATGATATGTTCAGTTCAACGTTTCTCAAACAATTCTATTGAAACTCCTAAAATGGACGGGCGCGGCAACGCGCACCTATATGATCTAGTAAATTGTCTAAAATCGAGAAACTAACAGAGAGCCACACGAAATACTTTTTCCGCCGCCACAAGCTTCTGTTCTCAAGAGATCTCATCTAGAGACCTTTTCTGGCACTCTGCCGGAGGGGGGGTCAATCACGAAGCGGCTGAAAGTGCAATCATGCCATTAATCATATTTTGATAGTTGTTGATAACATACATATAGGGAACTAATCATCTTGTCAAGTGCATCTCAGGTTTAGTTCCCAAAATATTATAGTGTGGATCATGACAGACATAATCAAGATACTCAAATTATGGAGAAACAAGACACAAAGCCCTAGCTTATTTTCGGTTTTCTGTTTGAGTATAGGGATCTGATACGTCTCCAACGTATCTATAATTTTTGATTGCTCCATGCTATTATATTACCTGTTTTGGATGTTTAATGGGCTTTACTAAGCACTTTTATATTATTTTTGGGACTAACCTATTAACGGAGGCCCAGCCCAAATTGTTGTTTTTTGCCTATTTCAGTGTTTCGCGGAAAAGGAATATCAAACGGAGTCCAAACGGAATGAAACCTTTGGGAGAGTTATTTTTGGAACAAACGCAATCCAAGAGACCTGGAGTGGATGTCAAGGAACAAACAAGGCGGCCAGGAGGTAGGAGGGCGCGCCCAGGGGGGTAGGCGTGCCCCCCACCCTCGTGGGCCCCTCGTGGCTCCCCTGACCGACTTCCTTCGCCTATATATATCTACATACCATGTAAACATCCAGGAGCACCACGAAACCCTATTTCCACCGCTGCAACCTTCTGTACCCGTGAGATCCCATCTTGGGGCCTTTTCTGGCACTCTGCCAGAGGGGGAATCGATCACGGAGGGCTTCTACATCAACACCATAGCTTCTCTGATGAAGTGTGAGTAGTTTACCACAGACCTTCGAGTCCATAGTTATTAGCTAGATGGCTTCTTCTCTCTCTTTGATTCTCAATACAAAGTTCTCCTCGATCTTCTTGGAGATCTATTCGATGTAACTCTTTTTGCGGTGTGTTTGTCGAGATCCGATGAATTGTGGGTTTATGATCAAGTTTATCTATGAGAAATATTTGAATCTCCTCAGAATTCTTTTATGTATGATTGGTTATCTTTGCAAGTCTCTTCGAATTATCAGTTTGGTTTGGCCTACTAGATTGATCTTTCTTGCAATGGGAGAAGTGCTTAGCTTTGGGTTCAATCTTGCGGTGTCCTTTCCCAGTGACAGCAGGGGCAGCAAGGCACGTATTGTATTGTTTCCATCGAGGATAAAAAGATGGGGTTTATATCATATTGCTTGAGTTTATCCCTCTACATCAGGTCATCTTGCCTAATGCGTCACACTGTTCTTATGAACTTAATATTCTAGATGCATGCTGGATAGCGGTCGATGTGTGGAGTAATAGTAGTAGATGCAGAATCGTTTCGATCTACTTGTTGCGGACATGATGCCTATATACATGATCATGCCTAGATATTCTCATAACTATGCACTTTTCTATCAATTGCTCGACAGTAGTTTGTTCACCCACCGCAATACTTATGCTATCTTGAGAGAAGCCACTAGTGCAACCTATGGCCCCTGGGTCTATTTTCTATCATATAAGTTTCCGATCTACTTTATTTTGCAATCTTTACTTTCCAATCTATATCATAAAAATACCAAAAATATATTATTATCTCTATCAGATCTCACTTTTGCAAGTGGCCGTGAAGGGATTGACAACCCCTTTATCGCGTTGGTTGCAAGGTTCTTATTTGTTTGTGTAGGTACGAGGGATTTGCATGTAGCCTCCTACTGGATTGATACCTTGGTTCTCAAAACTGGGTGAAATACTTACGCTAATTTGTTGCATCACCCTTTCCTCATCAAGGAAAACCAACGCAGTGCTCAAGAGGTCCAACTACCCATCACAAACTCTTATCCCTCGCATTACATTATTTGCCATTTGCCTCTCGTTTTCCTCTCCCCCACTTCACCCTTGTCGTTTTATTCGTCCTCTCTTTCCCGTTTGCCTCTTTTTCACTTGCCTTTCGTGTGCTTGTGCGTTGGATTGTTTGTCACGATGGCTCAAGATAATACTAAATTGTGTGATTTCTCCAATACCAACAACAATGATTTTCTTAGCACTCCGATTGCTCCTCTTACCGATGCTGAAGCTTGTGAAATTAATGTTGCTTTGTTGAATCTTGTCATGAAAGATCAATTCTCTAGCCTTCCTAGTGAAGGTGCCGCTACTCATCTAAACAACTTTGTTGATTTGTGTGATATGCAAAAGAAGAAAGACATGGATAATGATATTGTTAAATTGAAGCTATTTACGTTTTCGCTTAGAGATCGTGCTAAAACTTGGTTTTCATCTTTGCCTAAAAATAGTATTGATTCATGGAATAAGTGTAAAGATGCTTTTATCTCTAAGTATTTTCCTCCCGCTAAGATCATCTCTCTTAGAAATGATATTATGAATTTTAAGCAACTTGATCATGAGCTTGTTGCACAATCTTGGGAGAGGATGAAATTAATGATTCGCAATTGCCCTACACATGGATTAAATTTATGGATGATCATACAATTTTTTATGCCGGATTGAATTTTGCTTCTAGAAATCTTTTAGATTCGGCCGCGGGAGGCACTTTTATGGAAATCACTTTAGGATAAGCTACTAAACTCCTAGATAATATTATGGTTAATTATTCTCAATGGCACACCGAAAGATCTACTAGTAAAAAGGTTCATGCGATAGAAGAGATTAATGTTTTGAGTGGAAAGATGGATGAACTTATGAAATTGTTTAATAATAAGAGTGCTCCTATTGATCCTAATGATATTCCTTTGTCTACTTTGATTGAGAATAACAATGAATCTATGGATGTGAATTTTGTTGGTAGGAATAATTTTGGTAACAACGAGTATAGAGGAGCCGTTTCCTAGTAATTCCTCTAATAATTACGGTAATTTCTACAACAACTCTTATGCAAATTTTAATAAGATGCCCTCTGATTTTGAGATTAGTGTTAAAGAGTTTATGATTTCTCAAAAGAATTCAATGCTTTGCTTGAAGAAAAATTGCCTAAGATTGATGAATTGGCTAGGAACATGGATAGAATTTCTCTTGATGTTGATTCTTTGAGACTTAGATCTATTCGACATAAGCATGATATCAATGAGTCTCTCAAAGCCATGATAATTTCCATTGATGAGTGCAAAGAAAGAAGGGACAATTGCATTTTTATCCCTAGTTGGTTCCTACCCACGGGTTTTGCCCTTACTTTTCGAGCTTGCTCAGTTTTGCCCTTATTTTTTCCATCAAGGTCCGTCGAATGCCCTTTGACCGTTTGACCAAAACTTTCAAAATTCATAACTAATTCATACAAACTCGGAAAAATGCAAATAAGATATCAAAATGTTCAGATAAACATTACCTTTATGGGCATATCATTTGCATTCAGGACAAAAGCATTGTTTAAAAAACCCGAGGTAATTAATTCTATTAGCATTATTAAAAATAAATAGGTATAAACAATATTTTTTCATGAATAAAAATTACATGCAAATGTAGGTGATGTTTTCTGAACATCCCGATAACTTATTTGCATTTTTCTGAGTTTGTATCAACTTGTTATGAATGTTCTAACAACTTTGACCATTATTTGGAAATTTCATAACAAGTTGATACGAACTCAGGAAAATGCAAATAAGGTATTAGGATGTTCAGAAAACATCACCTACATTTGCATATAATTTTTATTCACAAAAAAATATTGTTTATACCTATTTATTTTTAATAATGTTAATAACATTAATTACCTCGGGTAGTTTAAATGATGCTTTTTCCTGAATGCAAATGATATGCTCACAAAGGTAATGTTTATCTGAACATTTTGATATCTTATTTGCATTTTTCTGAGTTCATATGAATTAGTTATGAATTTTCAAAGTTTTGGTCAAACGGTCAAAGGACATTCGAGGGACCTCGATGGAAAAAGTAAGGGCAAAACTGAGCAAGATCGAAAAGTAAGGGCAAAACCCGTGGGTAGGAACCAACTAGGGGTAAAAATGCAATTGTCCCAAGAAAGAACCGCTAGGATGCGTGCTAGGAAAGATTGCTTTGTAAAAGCATGTTGTTCTAGTTTTCATGATAATAATGATGAAGACCTAAAAGTGATTGATGTGTCTCCGATTAAATCTTTGTTTTGCAATATCAATCTTGTTAATGATGGGACTGGATATGAGTTAACTTTAGTTAAAAGGCGTCCCAATGATTCAGAGTTTTTAGATCTTGATGCAAAAGTTGGTAAAAGTGGGATTGAAGAGGTCAAAACTTTACATAGTAATGAACCCACTATTTTGGATTTCAAGGAGTTTAATTATGATAATTTTTCTTTAATAGATTGTATTTCCTTGTTGCAATCCGTGTTAAATTTTCCTCATGCTTATAGTCAAAATAAAGCTTTTACCAAACATATCGTTGATGCTCTAATGCAATCTTATGAAGAAAAACTTGAATTAGAAGTTTCTATCCCTAGAAAACTTTATGATGAGTGAGAACCTACTTTTAAAATTGAAATTAAAGATCATGAATGCTATGCTTTGTGTGATTTGGGTGCTAGTGTTTCCATGATTCCAAAAACTTTGTGTGATGTGTTAGGTTTCTGTGAATTTGATGATTGCTCTTTAAACTTGCACCTTGCGGATTCCACCATTAAGAAACCTATGGGAAGGATTAATGATGTTCTTATTGTTGCAAATAGGAATTGTGTGCCTGTAGATTTTATTGTTCTTGATATAGATTGCAATCTTTCATGTCCTATTATTCTTGGTAGACCTTTCCTTAGAACGATTGGTGCAATTATTGATATGAAAGAAGGAAATAGATTCCAATTTCCATTAAGGAAAGGCATGGAACACTTTTCTAGGAAGAAAATCAAATTACCTTATGAATCTATTATGAGAGCCACTTATGAATTAAATACCAAAGATGGCAATACTTAGATCTATTCTCGCTTTTATGCCTAGCTAGGGGCGTTAAACGATAGCGCTTGTTGGGAGGCAACCCAATTTTATTTTTGTTCTTTACTTTTTGCTCCTGTTTAGTTTTAGATAATTCATCTAGCCTCTGGTTAGATGTGGTTTTATGTTTTAATTAGTGTTTGTGCCAAGTAGAACCTATAGGATCATCTTGGGTGATAGTTAATTTGATCTTGCTGAAAAACAGAAACTTTTGCACGCACGAGAATAATTTTAATAAATCACATAAAATCGATTTTCAGTAGATTCTTCTTGCAGAAGATTAATAGACAAATTGCCTAAGACTTCCTATTTTGTTAGGAGTTTTAGGTTTCCATAAGTATTCTAAAGTTACAGATTACTACAGACTATTCTGTTTTTGACAGATTCTTTTTTTCGTGTGTTGTTTGCTTATTTTGATGAATCTATGGCTAGTATCGGGGGGTACGAACCGTAGAGAAGTTGGAATACAGTAGGTTTAACACCAATATAAATAAATAATGAGTTTATTACAGTACCTTAAAGTGGTGGTTTGTTTTCTTGCACTAACGGAGTTCATGAGATTTTCTGTTGAGTTTTGTGTTGTGAAGTTTTCAAGTTTTGGGTAAAGATTTGATGGATTATGGAATAAGGGGTGGCAAGAGCCTAAGCTTGGGGATACCCAAGGAACCCCAAGGTAAATTCAAGGACAACCAAAAGCCTAAGCTTGGGTATGCCCCGGAAGGCATCCCCTCTTTCGTGTTCGTCCATCAGTAACTTTACTTGAGGCTATATTTTTATTCACCACATGATATGTGTTTTGCTTGGAGTGTCTTGTATGATATGAGTCTTTGCTTTTTAGTTTACCACAATCATCCTTGCTGTACATACCTTTGGGAGAGACACACATGAATCGGTATTTATTGGAATACTCTATGTGCTTCACTTATATCTTTTGAGCTAGATAATTTTGCTCTAGTGCTTCACTTATATCTTTTTAGAGCACGGCGGTGGTTTTATTTTATAGAAATTATTGATCTCTCATGCTTCCTTATATTATTTTGAGAGTCTTTTAGAACAGCATGGTAATTTTCTTTGGCTATAAAATTAGTCCTAATATGATGGGCATCCAAGTTGGGTATAATAAAAACTATCATATAAAGTGCATTGAATACTATGAGAAGTTTGATACTTGATGATTGTTTTGAGATATGAGGACGGTAATATTAGAGTCATGCTAGTTGAGTAGTTGTGAATTTGAGGAATACTTGTGTTAAAGTTTGTGATTCCCGTAGCATGCACGTATGGTGAACCGTTATGTGATGAAGTCGGAGCATTATTTATTTTTTGATTGTCTTCGTTATGAGTGGCGGTCGGGGACGAGCGATGGTCTTTTCCTACCAATCTATCCTCCTAGGAGCATGCATGTAGTACTTCATTTCGATGACTAATAGATTTTTGCAATAAGTATATGAGTTCTTTACGACTAATGTTGAGTCCATGGATTATACGCACTCTCACCCTTCCACCATTGCTAGCCTCTCTTGTGCCGCGCAACTTTCGCCGGTACCATACACCCACCATATACCATGCTCAAAACATCCACCACACCTACCTATTATGGCATTTCCATAGCCATTCCGAGATATATTGCCATGCAACTTTCCACCATTCCATTTATTATGACACGCTCCATCATTGTCATATTGCTTTTGCATGATCATGTAGTTGACATCATATTTGTGGCAAAGCCACCTTTATAATTCTTTCATACATGTCGCTCTTGATTCATTGCATATCCCAGTACACCGCTGGAGGCATCCACATAGAGTCATATTTTGTTCTAAGTATTGAGTTAATCTTGAGTTGTAAGTAAATAAAAGTGTGATGATCTTCATTATTAGAGCATTGTCCCATGTGAGGAAAGGATGATGGAGACTATCATTCCCCCACAAGTCGGGATGAGACTCCGGACTTTATGAAAAAAGAGAGGCCAAATAAGCCCCCCCCCCCAAAAAAAAGAGGCCAAAGAAGCCCACCAAAAAGAGGAAAAAATGAGAGAAAAAGAGAGAAGGGACAATGCTACTATCCTTTTACCACACTTGTGCTTCAAAGTATCACCATGATCTTCATGATAGGGAGTCTCCTATGTTGTCACTTTCATACACTAGTGGGAATTTTACATTATAGAACTTGGATTGTATATTCCAATGATGGGCTTCCTCAAAATGCCCTAGGTCTTCGTGAGCAAGCAAGTTGGATGCACACCCACTTAGTTCCTTTTGTTGAGCTTTCATACACTTATAGCTCTAGTGCATCCGTTGCATGGCAATCCCTACTCACTCACATTGATATCTATTGATGGGCATCTCCATAGCCCGTTGATACGCCTAGTTGATGTGGGACTATCTTCTCTTTTTTGTCTTCTCCACAACTACCATTCTATTCCACATATAGTGCTATGTCCATGGCTCACGCTCATGTATTGCGTGAAAATTGAAAATGTTTGAGAACATCAAAGTATGAAACAATTGCTTGGCTTGTCATCGGGGTTGTGCATAATTTAAATATTTTGTGTGATGAAGATAGAGCATAGCCAGACTATATGATTTTGTAGGGATAGCTTTCTTTAGCCATGTTATTTTGAGAAGACATGATTGCTTTGTTAGTATGCTTGAAGTATTATTGTTTTCATGTCAATATGAACTTTTATCTTGAATCATTTGGATCTGAACATTCATGCCACAATAAAGAAAATTACATTGAGAAATATGCTACGTAGCATTCCACATCAAAAATTCTGTTTTTATCATTTACCTACTCGAGGACGAGCAGGAATTAAGCTTAGGGATGCTTGATACCTCTCCAATGTATCTATAATTTTTGATTGCTCCATGCTATTATATTACCTGTTTTGGATGTTTAATGGGCTTTACTAAGCACTTTTATATTATTTTTGGGACTAACCTATTAACCGGAGGCCCAACCCAAATTGCTGTTTTTTGCCTATTTCAGTGTTTCACAGAAAAGGAATATCAAACGGAGTTCAAACGAATGAAACCTTCGGGAGAGTTATTTTTGGAACAAACGCAATCCAGGAGACCTGGAGTGGACGTCAAGGAACAAACAAGGCGGCATCGAGGTAGGAGGGCGCGCCCAGGAGGGTAGGCGCACCCCCCACCCTCGTGGGCCCCTCATGGCTCCCCTGACCGACTTCCTTCGCCTATATATATATCCACATACCCTAAAAACATCCAGGAGCACCACGAACCCCTATTTCCACTGCCGCAACCTTCTGCACCCGTGAGATCCCATCTTGGGGCCTTTTCCGGCGCTCCGCCAGAGGGGGGATAGATCGCGGAGGGCTTCTACATCAACACCATAGCCTCTCCGATGAAGTGTGAGTAGTTTGCCACAGACTTTCGGGTCCATAGTTATTAGCTAGATGGCTTCTTCGCTCTCTTTGATCCTCAATACAAAGTTCTCTTCGATCTTCTTGGAGATCTATTCGATGTAATTCTTTTTGCGGTGTGTTTGTCGAGATCCGATGAATTGTGGGTTTATGATCAAGTTTATCTATGAGAAATATTTGAATCTCCTCTGAATTCTTTTATGTATGATTGGTTATCTTTGCAAGTCTCTTCGAATTATCAGTTTGGTTTGGCCTACTAGATTGATCTTTCTTGCAATGGGAGAAGTGCTTAGCTTTGGGTTCAATCTTGCGGTGTCCTTTCCCAGTGACAGCAGGGGCAGCAAGGCACGTATTGTATTGTTGCCATCGAGGATAAAAAGATGGGGTTTGAAGCCACTAGTGAAACCTATGGCCTCCGGGTCTATTTTCTATCATATAAGTTTCCGATCTACTTTATTTTGCAATCTTTACTTTCCAATATATATCATAAAAATACCAAAAATATATTATTATGTCTATCAAATCTCACTTCTGCAAGTGGCCGTGAAGGGATTGACAACCCCTTTATCGTGTTGGTTGCAAGGTGCTTATTTGTTTGTGTAGGTATGAGGGATTTGCGTGTAGCCTCCTACTGGATTGACACCTTGGTTCTCAAAACTGAGGGAAATACTACATTGCTGCATCACCCTTTCCTCTTCAAGGGAAAACCAACGCAGGCTCAAGAGGTAGCAGGATCCCACACTATTGAGAGGGGATCATTGGTTCTCGCAAAAAGACTTTCTCAAAATCCAGGAAAAATCAATTGGAGGAGTTCTTACCTTTGTTGTGTCGTTTCGCCTCTGCCTTGTCCGGATGTCCAAAGGTTTCTGAACGATCGGTGCACCATAGTCCTCCGGCTGACCAACATTCTCAAGATGTCCGGTGGCTCGCTATAGAATGGAAAATCTCGGATTTTTGGTCCTTCCGGACGACTGGCTTCCGGACGTCCATAGGCGACCAGTCATCCGGTGCCACTTCACAGACCCAAAATTAACGGATTTCCATCCGCTCCGGACGACCGTTCACCGGACAGCCGATGTTCTCCGAACTTTCGCTTCCTATGCTCATGTTCTCTCTTGTTACTATGCTAGACTACTCCATTCTCTGATGGTCAGACGACCGACGCCTGTCGGACGTCCGACCGTCTTTTCTGTCCGGATGTCCGGTACTGATACGCCTCCAACGTATCTAGAACTTTTGATTGTTCCATGCTGTTATATTATCATTCTTGGATGTTTTACAATCATTTTATATCATTTTTGGTACTAACCTATTGACATAGTGCCCAGTGCCAGTTGTTGTCTTTTGCATGTTTTTTACATTGCAGTAAGTAAATATCAAACTGAGTCCAAATGCAACGAAACTTTTTGTGGAATTTGTATGGACTAGAAGACATCCAATGGGCCGGAGAAGCACCTGGGGGGTGCCCCAAGGGGGGCACAACCCACCAGGGCGCGCCTGGGCCCCCAGGCGCGCCCAGGTGGGTTGTGCCCACCTCGGTGGCCTCCTGCACTGCCTCTTTGCTCCATAAATACCCTAATATTCCAGAAACCCTAGGGGAGTCGACGAAAATCAATTCCAGTCGCCGCAAGTTCCAGAACCACCAGGTCCAATCTAGACACCATCACAGAGGGGTTCATCATCCTCATTGGTGCCTCTCCGATGATGCGTGAGTAGTCTTTTGTAGACTTGCCGGTCCGTAGTTAGTAGCTAGATGGCTTCCTCTCTCTCTTTTGATTCTCAATACAATGGTCTCTTGGAGATCCATATGATGTAACTCTTTTTGTGGTGTGTTCGTTGGGATCCGATGAACTTTGAGTTTATGATCAGATCTATCTTTTTATCAATGAAAGTTATTTGAGTCTTCTTTGATCTCTTATATGCGTGCTTGTGAAAGTGCTAGTATTCGACAGAGGGGGGAGAATAGGCGATTTTTATAGAAGTCTTCAAAACACAGGTGCTTTGAAGACAAACAATAGAAATGAACCTATTGATATGCAGCGGAAGGTAGACTACACTAGACAAGCCATAGTCAAGTAAGCGATGAAGTGAAAGCACGAAGACTATCAGCAGCTAGGTAGTAAGGATCAGGATGGAAGATAGTATGAAGCCAAACAGTAAATAGTCTTCACTCAGTGAAGTCAATCAGATCAGACAAATGGGCAATAACTTCACAAAGACAAACTGTAAGTAAAGAGAGGTGAAGGATAGAACCAGTTGCTCGGAGAGGACAAGAATTTGTTGGACCAGTTCCAGTTGTTGTGACAATTGTACGTATGGTTAGGGAGGCTGAGATTCAACTCATAAGACCGCGTCTTCACCTTATTCCCCTTGAGCTAAGAACACTTAGTTCTCGCCCAATCACTCTGGTAAGTCTTCAAGGGAGACTTCCAAACCTTCACAGACTTCGTTCATCGGCAATCCACAATGACTCTTGGATGCTCAGAACACGACACCTAACCAGCTGGAGGATTCACAATCCTCAAGTGTAATAAGTCTTCAGATCACACGGACAGAAAGACTTCAGTGATGCCTAACACTCTTTGGCTTTGGGTGTTTTGGGCTTTGTCCTTGCAAGGATTACTCTCTCAAAGGCTTCGGAGGTGGGTTGCTCTCAAACAACAAAAGTCGTGCACTAACTCTGAGCAGCCACCAATTTATGGTGTAGGGGATGGGCTACTTATAGCCAGGGCAACCCGACCTGATTTGTCCAAAATGACCCTGGGTCACTAAGGAACTGACACGTGTCCAACGATCAGATTTCAAACACACGCGACAGCTTGACTTGGGATACAAGTAAAGCTGACTCATCCAGCTCTGGATAAGATTTACTCTCATTGTCTTCTCTCGAAGACACAGGATTTGGTTGAGCATCACCTCATTCACTCTGACTTTGTTCACTTGGACCCCACTTGACAGTACGGTGGTTCCTATGACTCAGCAAAGAAGAAAAGGAAACTATGAAACAAGTATGTCTTCGCACTCCATAGTCTTCATGCGATGTCTTCTCATGTCATAGTCTTCAATGTGAATATCTTCACAGACCACCATTGTCTTCAATGTCTTCACACATTTTTAGGGGTCATCTCTGGTAGGTAAACCGAATTAATATGGGACTACTACCTGTGTTATCCTGCAATTCTCACAAACACATTAGTCCCTCAACCAAGTTTGTCATCAACACTCCAAAACCAACTAGGGGTGGCACTAGATGCACTTACAGTCTCCCCCTTTTTGGTGATTGATGACAAACTGCTTGAAGTTTTCAATGGGGATAAAAGTATTTGAAAGTTTAGTGTTGTGAGTATTGTCTTCATACATATGACGAGGCTCCCCCTAAAGATGTGCATATAAATGATTTGCTTTTGAATGCAAATGCACATGACAGGTTTTGCTTTGTGGAGGCCATCTTAAAAGCTTGAAGACAATGCATTATGCATATAAGAAGATAATGAAGATAATGACATGCATAATGGAAAATGGACGTCTGCAGAATGACTTCATGCGGATTTTATCATCGCATCACAGAATAGCAGAAAAGATAGCAGACGACCATCGAGTTTAAGTGTTACAACTCAAAGGACCAAATGTATCAAAAGACGAGAGTTGTAGAAACTTGGCAAAATAATGCAACCACCCATAAGGACCCGCTTAAAGACTATCAACTCATATGCTTCTCCCCCTTTTGTCAGTAATGACCAAAAAGGTTTGAAGACATAGAGCATATACTCGTTCCCAGAAGGAGCAAATGTAGGAGCAGGGTCAACGTTGGAGTTTCGTGGTGCAGAAGGGCCTGATGTAGTGTCAAGATGCAGTGTAGCCATGGTTAGTGAAGTGGCGTCGTCTTCTTCATCGACGACATTCGCAATGACAGTTGCAGCCGAAGATGAATATTCAGAATCTCAAGTGATGGAGTGCGGCGCCAACTTGCATTTTGTGGAGGTCTGGAATCAAACTTGAAGTCCTTGGTGAAGCCATCTTCGCGAAGATCGTCTTCAGAACATAGTAGGGTGAGGCTCTTCCAGGACCGCCGAGAGGTTTCATGGGCAACAAATGAGTTCTTGGTGGCCAGGTTTCAAATGCGATTGACATCCACCAAGATACTCTGCATCTGACGCTTGAGTCAGTCGTGGTGCTTGTCCTGCTTCTGATGTAAGGCCACAAGCAGCTCTTGGTCATTGAGTACACGAGAATGCTTCCGAGGCCTTTGGGCAATCGTACTAGCAGTGGCTTCAGTGTTTGCACGATGAGGCATACGCACATTGCCAGCCAGAGGATAAGCAGGAGTTGCAGCATTGGGGACATGAATTCCTTCTATTGGTTGAGTGAAGCTGTGATGATCAACATTATGAAGATATAGAGACTCCTTGGTAGGCTCGGGGTAGATGGCTTCAACTGACAGATCAACCTCAGGCAGAAAGACAAGATGATTGCATGTTGAGTGCTGATAGTCAATAGAAGAATGGAGTTTGATCAGGCGCATCACCCATGGAGCATAAAACTTCAAGCCAAACAGATCAATCCTAGATGCAGCAAGTTGTTTGATGAAGAAATCCTAGGAGTTGAATCTGATGCCATTGACAATATAGAATACCAAAGTCTTCATGGCTCCTTCAAGTTTTGCTTCGGAAGAATGTCCCCTGATTGGCCATAGAGTACGCCTCAGTATATGATAGACTGCATGGGGCAAGTACTCGAGGTCCTTGGCAAAGAATTCCTTGGGATATTCTGCATCTTGAGGCAATGGCTTCATCATACTGAGCATCTGACTCATATTGGGTTCAGGCCTCTGAAAGATACTCTGCAGTTCTTCTCTGTGACGCTGACAATCAGGCTCATACAAATCACCTGGAGTGGGCAGGGAGGTAAGCTCGATGATGTCTTGAGCTTTAGCTTCATGGTGCACATCACCTGTGATCCACTCGAGGATTCATGTCTTCGGATCCCTGTTGTAGCCACGAATGTGAAGAGTAGCATAGAACTGCAGTAGAAGCTCTTCATTCCAGTGCTCTTTGGCAGTGACAAATTGCAGAAGACCAGCATCCCGAAAGTAGTCCAATGCTTCTTCAAGACAGGCCAGCCCAGCAACAGCTTCACAATCAAGACGCATGTGAGGAAACATTCTCTTGGTTGTAGAGAACACAGGAGTAGTAGTTGCGCTGTTGATGGCTCCAATATCGATCGGAAGAGATCTTTGGCTTCGAGTATGGGTTCTTGGCTTTGTCAAAGAAGGTATTGTGTGCTCTGAAGCTGTTTACGCTGAAGGATCCTGGCGATGTAGCAGCACCTGGAAACCTTCGCAGCCTCGGCTTTGGCTTCTAAACTTGTGGTCGTTGCTCAACATGACAGTCATATTGTGGTTCTGGAGCAGTGGGAGGAACCATGACTAGCCAGCAAACTGTGACCAACTCCCCATCATGATTGAAGGCCATTTCCATAATGTGAGGCTTTGGTGGAGGAATAGCGCCGTCAGTGGGGACCAGCGTCACAGAAGTTTCAAGATTCGCATTGACTTCAGGCACAACATTGGCTTCAGGCTCCACATTGTCTTCGGCCATGACAACGTCATTGGCATCAGTAGCAGTGTTTGTCCGTCAGTGGTGAAGGCAACATGCACGATGCGCGAAGCCTGGTAAGATGGGCGCGGCCTCCCCGCAGGCGTTTCAGGATGGCATGCCTGACGGCTCAGAACACGCGCGCCCGATGCACATGAGGTATGCCTTGGAGCACGCTGGTGGCAACGTGCACCGCGAGGTCCTGGAGTAGCCAACCAGTACAGGAGTAACCCTGCGGTTCCATCCTCACCTCTCTTTCTTTTGAACTATCTCTCTTTTTAGTACACATTTGCATAAAAGGGAAAACTTACTTTGGGTTCATATGGTGCAGACCAACAACAAAATGATTGCTAATGAAAGGTTTGAGTGTAGGTATACTCAAATCAAGGTTCTTTTATCTAATTGGTTGGATAACTACTTTTCAAGTCTATGCCTTTAAGTAAAACTAAGCATTTAATTATTGTTCTATAGTGTTACTGATTTCACCGGCTTTATGTCAGCCGATTAGTTCTAAAGGATTCCACATCGGCTAATTTGGATTATGCTACTTTCGAACAAAAATATTTATTGACATGTATATTTAACAAGATCAATGTCATGTATTTTACTTTTAAGTATAAACAAACAGTGAAAGATGAGATAGGGCCTCCTGCTAGGATAATAACAGCAAAAAAACTCAATGCACATATCTGAGGATTTTTATTTGCAGGATGAGATTCTGTACATTGATATGATATATAAAAGAGAAATAATTTATTTACTTATTTGGAGATTAGCCTTTTAGTATAGGACTGTCATTTCCAGCAAAAAGAAAATATAGGATTGTTATACTTCAAGATATTCATGAAAACAAGTATTTGATATGTTCACATCTATATAACTACATGCTCATGTGTGTTTCATCTTTTTTCATGTTCAAATAAAGATATATTTGTGGTTTTTGCTCTGTGTTGATCATGTTTTGGTAGGATATTTTCTATGGTAGTGTTGAAATAAAGATATATTTCTTTTAAGAAAGGGGCACTATAAAGTATTGAAGCGCGCTGAATAATATAAAAAATGTCACGGAATAAAACATTTGCTGGTGCTATCCAAACACTATTGTGTACCTTCAGCAATAATGGGTCATTTGCTTTGCTTGGTCAACCTTGCAACTAAATATGTAAGATGACTTTGAAGTTTACTTTGCACCTAACGAAAAAAGTCGTCCATTTTTAATTGATCAGACAACAATTGTTTTATGTCTACGTGCCTTTTTTGGTACTCAAATATGTTCGTATCCTCTTTTTCAGCTTCAACATTTGGCTCATTCTGGTTTTGGTAATGCTTTCTTGACAGCGAAGCAGTCATGGGCTTTTTATAGAGACCTTGGTGAAGAACTTGTCAGTTTTCACTGCAATTTAGTCAAATGGACGTTGAGATTGAAGTTTCTACTTTTGTTGACTTTCTGATAAATTACAACAACATCGACAAGGTAAAGTTATGCTTCCTTGTTGTCTGATGTATCATGTTTTTCATGGTAAAGGAATAAAAATTTACATGTGTGTAGGTTATGTGGGAGCCTTTTATAGAGCCCTCATGTTTTCATTTAAATATACTTCGAAAATGTAGATTGACAATAAAGGTCATGAGGTCCATGGCTAATGAATAAGTAGTCTTGCTGAAGGTGATAAATATCCAAACTGATGGATAAGCCGAAGGTGATATTCAAGAGGTCCATTTCTAACGAATAACTAGTCTTGGTGAAGGTAATAAATACCAAACTGATGGATAAGCCGAAGGTGATATTCTTCAACCTTACTAAAGTGAAAGCATCTATGGATGCATGTATACATACTTTCAATCTTCCTTTGTTGTCAAACTGTGGCATGTAAAGTATGGGAGGACCAAGTGGTTATAAACTGTGTCAAACCCATGTCTTTACGTAATTTTTCGAACATGGAAGCAGTCGCTTCCTGGATATCAGAGTATGTACATAGAACTGAAACGCTGATCGCCTCATATTTTGCTAGAGAAAAATGACGAGACATGTGTTAGGATGATGGATTTCATTATTAAAAAGAAGGATGTAATATAAGAGCACTTGGAATGCAGTAGACATGTTTCACTTGGAATGCAGTAGACATGTTTACATTGTTGTAATTGTAGGATTACTGATTTGTGGTGCATAGACCATCTGCATTAATTAGTTTTTGTATTTCCTGATTTGTGGTGCGTAGACCACCTGCATTAATTAGTTTTTGTAGTTCCTGTATTTTATTTCTTAGGCTGGTTGTAATGGGTAGTATCATAAGTTAGTATCATGCATATGATACTAGTGTATAATACTACCTCCCTAATGCATAGTATCATATGGTAGTATCACATATGACTTTATTTATTGCCATGCATGACACATACTAGTGTAGCATTTATTATGATACAGTATCATGATATGATACTCAACCCTCTCTTACTTCATTTAATTCTATGCCACCTCATCAAAGTTGCCTAGTTAGCATGCATGATACTAGCTATGATACTCCCATTACAACCAGCCTTACTGCATTATTCTGGGTCGTTTCAAAATTTCTGCTCTACACAGAATCTTAAGAAGTTTGGGTATGCACACAGGTCCTAACAAGAATGGGCTATTTAGTGCAATGCATGTGGCCTGGTGACTTCTTTTCTTTTGTACAACCTCCGTTCCTAAATATAAGTCTTTGTAGAGATTTCACTATGAATCACATACGGATGTATATAGATGCATTTTAATGTGTAGATTCATCCATTTTGCTCCGTATGTAGTCCGTAGTAAAATCTCTACAAAGACTTACATTTAGGAACGGAGGGAGTACGTTCTTGGAGGACTGGGATCAGGTGACATGCGCTACGGTGACATGCACGGTGACATGCGGCTCAAATTCAAATTTAAACATTGCGAAAAAATCTGAAAAAAATCATGTATGTTCACAGCACATACTAAGATAACCCCTAAAAATTTCAGATCAAAATTCGAAACATACATCGAGAAATAAAAAAAAGAAACTCAGATGTGAATAGTCTACAGAGAACCGTTCCGGAACTATTCATGACAGATTTCTCTTTTTTGTTTCTCGATGTATGTTTCGAAATTTTTAGGGGTTATCTTAGTATGTGCTGTGAACATGCATGATTTTTTTCAGATTTTTTCGCAATGTTTAAATTTGAATTTGAGCCGCATGTCACCTGATCCCAGTCCTGGAGGTCACTTATTCTCTCTTCTGTTGATCAAGTTTTCTTCTTCTTTCTTCTGCTTATCAAGGTTTCTTCCTTTCCTTTTTTCTCTCTCTAGGAATTGCATTTATTGTGTGACCTATGTATTGTCATTATTCTTGCTTCATTGGTCGTGTTTGTTACAATTAAACAAATGTTTTAATTGGAAGGAAATCTCCCCTTGCCAACTGCAGCCTGTTACCAACCGGCACGACTCTTTCGTTGATCTCGCTAACCGACGCTATTCGCGTCCCTCTGTATCATCGCGTCCCTACGGGACCTATATATTGTGTTAACTGAACCATCAATAAGGAATACTGTTCGATTCATTTGCTGTTCATTTGCTGTCTCTCGTTTGTCTCTTGATTTATCAGCACGCTCGCCATTGAGCGAGTCGATCAATTCCGGCGATCGCCGGAACAAGAAATATCCTTCACACGTCCGGCACAGCGGCACAGGTCTCCAACCGGCGTGTGGTCGCGCGGCCTCAACCTCCCGCACCAGCCCTAGGCGTTCATGGGACAGGAACGGCGAGTCTCTCGGTCTGGGAAGAAACGAGGAACCAGGCCACCAAGAACAACAAAAAGAAGAAAGAACAGGGGAGTTGAGATCCATTGATCAAAGATTGAACGACTCAGTCAAGAATAGCAAGCACCAGTGGGTTCGTCAATTCTGAATGTTCTTACCCTTTTTTTATGGCAATAGTACAACGGAACTGTCCTGGGCAACCATGTCCATCTCAGCAATGTCTGCCTGCACGGCTTCAACGCATGCGGTGCACGCGACCACGCCTGCCACCGCTCGGCGTACAGCCGCTCTTCACAGACCGGGGCGCTCGCGCCCGTGGCTTCTGGCATCCGGCGCGCGGAGACACGCCTCGCAGCGGCGGCAGCACTTCCCGCAGCCATGTCCTTTGCGGCGGCTATGGGCAGCGCTGCAAAGGCCGCCCAGATGCGTTGGCTGGCGCGCGCCACGACGCGGCTACGCAGCGGTGTCGACCCGGTCGCCCCTGTTGAAGCAGTTCCGCCTTCGGGGAACGACATCGTCGTCCTTGACGACGACGCGCACAAGGCCGCGCCGCTGCTATCTCCGACCCTCGCGGTCGTCGAGGTCGCCACCAGTCGCGCTCGCCTTCGTGCCGCCGGGATACCCGCGTATGCCGTCCTCCACGGGCCGCGGCTCCCCTGCCACTCCTCGTCTTCTCCGCGCCCGGTGGTTCGCCGCCGCCTCTTGGCGCTCGGCGTCCCGCTGGCGAGCCAGCCATCGAGCAGCCCCTCCGACCGCGCTGGCACGTTGGAGTCCGGCGGCGCTCGGGCTCGCGAACGGCGCTTCAAACAGAATCGCGCCCGGCACCCTCCTTCTGGAGGTTCCCGACGAGCACGAGCACGGCGGGAGCTCATCTCGCCGCCGGTGAAGCGGCCGACCGGCCGTGGGCGTCTCCGCCTGTGTCGGTCACGGGATGGGGATTGAGAATGACGTGGCTGGGTTTGCGCCTGGTTGCTCTCTCCCTTATCCGTCCAGTTGACCAGGCTGGTTTTTAGCCATGGCTGCTGGCCCATTTGCATGCTTACTGGGCCACGTCCAGCCCCTGCTTAATTGCTTACTAGATTTTCAGTTCTTTAGCAGATTAGTGTTTTAAAACACTTCTAGCAGTGATTTTATTACTGTTTTAGACCTGCTAAATCAGTGCATATATTTTAGTACTGTTTCTTGTTGAGTATGCGGTATTCCGGAATATTTCTATGATGTATCTATTTTCATGTTAAACACATGTCGAGAACAATGCATCTATTTGCAATTGAGATTTCCAATTTCTTGCAAATACATATGCAAAATTCAAGGTATCATTCTTAGCAATTTGAGATTCACACTAATGATTTCGAGCCACCTTCTTGAAATCTATTAATATTGCAACAGTTCTCTGCAACTGTAATGGTGTCGTCTATATTACGCAATCTGCAGTATAAATAAATTACCGGTTTTTCACCGGAGATGATATGTTCTATGTGTGTACCACATTGTCATTCTTCATGAACATGTCACAACGATCGAGATTGATTTCTCCCGCACAACAAACTTGTAAATTTTTGACAATAACATCTCCCTCATTATATTAGGAAAACACAAGGTAATGAGTTGGATCTACTGCGTGTAAAACTAGGATATTGGGGCAACTGCTCGACACTCTTGGGGTGCGGCTATCTCATTATATATAAGTACCAAAGGGTACAAGTACAAGTACAACACGTATACACAAGTCTACGTATACATATACAGTCTAACACCCTCCCTCAATCTTAACTGTGGCCTGAAGTACAAACTAAGTTAAGATTGCGTGTGCAGCCTACAAACTGTGGTTGTGAAAGAGGCTTCGTGAAGATGTCAGCAAGTTGATCCTTTGATGATATGAACTTGATACTAAGCAGCTTCTGTGCAACACGCTCTCGAACAAAGTGATAGTCAACCTCAATATGTTTTGTTCGAGCATGAAACACCGGGTTAGATGATAAGTATGTAGCACCAATGTTATCACACCAAAGCACTGGAGAGTGAACCGAAGGAACTCGCAACTCCCTCAGCAAGGACTGAACCCAAATGATCTCAGATGTCGCATCAGCAACTGCTTTGTACTCGGCTTCTGTGCTGCTGCAAGACACCGTAGCCTGCTTGCGAGCATTCCAGGCAATCAAGTTGGGACCAAGAAACACTGCATACCCCCCCCCTGGATCGCCGGTCATCAGGACTACCAGCCCAGTCAGCATCAGAGAAGGCCGAGATCTCATAAGACGGCGCACGCTGGAGAAGCAAACCATGAGATGCAGTGAGGCATATATATCGCAGAATGCGCTTCACAGCTGACCAATGGGATGTTGTGGGCGCATGAAGAAACTGACAGACACGATTGACTGCATAAGAGACGTCTGGTCTGGTGATAGTAAGATACTGCAGGCCTCCAACAAGACTGCGGTACTCAGTGGCATCATCAGAGGAGAGAGGGTCTCCATCAAAAGCAGACAACCGATCAGTGGCAGACATAGGAGTAGCGACAGGTTTACACTGCAGCATACCAGCACGACGCAACAAATCCAGAGCGTACTTCTTCTGAGTAAGAGTGACTCCAACAGAAGACCGTGACACCTCCAGACCAAGAAAGAAGTGCAGAGCACCGAGATCCTTAACAGCAAAATCACCACTCAATGCAGCCACAAGACGGTCTGCCGCAGCATCTGAGGAACCGATGAGAATAATATCATCAACATAGACCAGTAAATACATCGTAACCTCAGGGCGTTGAAGAAGGAACAGTGATGTGTCAGCAGTAGAAGGAATGAACCCAAGTGCTCGCAAAACCGAACCAAGACGTGCATGCCAGGCACGGGGAGCCTGCTTAAGACCATAGAGCGCCTTAAAAAGACGACAGAGATGATTAGGACGTGCAGGATCCACAAACCCTAGTGGCTGACGCATATAAACCTCCTCCTCCAGAACTCCATGCAAAAAAGCGTTATGCACATCAAGCTGACGGAGAAACCATCCTCGAGTAACAGCAAGGGATAGTAGCAGACGAATGGTAGTAGGCTTGATAACTGGACTGAACGTGTCTTCATAGTCAAGACCATACCTCTGTTTGAAGCCCTTAGCCACTAACCTTGCCTTGTAACGCTCGATGGAGCCATCAGCATGCCGTTTAACTTTAAACACCCACTTAGAGTCAATGATATTGACCCCAGACACTGGAGGAACAAGCTGCCAGGTGTCATTCTTCAGCAATGCTTGAAACTCCTGTTCCATCACGGCACGCCAGTGGGGAATGCCTAGTGCAGCCTGAAAGTGGCGAGGCTCAGCAGTGGGATCCGCAGCAGCATGAGCCATGCACGCGGCGAGCCACGCAACAGTCCCATCGGTCCGGATCTTAGGCTGAAAGACACCGGTCTGACTGCGCGTGCGATGTCGAGGAGCAACAGGTTGTGGTGGCGACGCAGGGCATAATGCAGGCGACGAAGGAAGCGACCCCGAGTCGCCAGGGCTCACGCCGGAGCCACTGGGCGTCGGAGAGGCGGGCGGTGTGGCGCCCGACACGGCCACGTCGCCCAGGCCCACGCTGGAGCTGCTGAGCGCCGAAGGAGCAGACGAGCCTGGGGTGGCCGGCCCATCGGGAGCCGAAGCCGGCCCAGGCGAGCCTGGCGTGGATGGCCCAGGAGCAACCTCCTCCGAGGCCAGCTCAGGCGACTCCCACGAGGCGGGTGAGGACGACGCTCGCGGAGCGGGGTCGGGCGATGCCTGCGAGGTAACCGCGGGCGCAGCTCTTGCGGGTTGCGGTGTGCCGCCCGATATGCATGCCCCATGCACGCGATCGTCCTCCGGACGCGCCGGTGCTTGTTATTCAAGGAGCTCGAGACGAGCGCCACGGCCAACACCTGCAGCATGGTTAGGGAGCAACACAGGAGCATATGCAACATCCACAAATTGATCAGGCATAGGTGTGGTAGAAGAATCGTCTGGCATAAGAGTGATAGAGGTATTCGGAAGTGCACGAAAGGGAAACACATTCTCATGAAAAACAACGTCACGAGAAATGTAAACGCGATTGGTGGGAACATGTAGGCATTTGTACCCTTTGTGAAGGGAACTATACCCAAGAAAAACGCACTTTTTCAACCGAAACTCTAGCTTATGTTTATTATATGGACGCAAATGAGGCCAACAGGCACACCCGAAGACTTTGAGAAAGGTGTAGTCTGGGATTTCATTGAGCAAGAGTTCAAGTGGGGTTTTCACATTCAGTAGTCGTGAAGGAAGCCTATTGATCAAAAAACAGGCAGTGGAGAAAGCATCACTCCAGAACCTAAAAGGTACGGAGGCATGAGCTAACAAAGTGATGCCAGTTTCTACAAGGTGACGATGCTTATGTTCGGCAGTCCCATTCTGCTGATGCGTATGGGGGCAAGACACACGGTGTGTAATCCCAAGCTTGTTAAAGAACGAGTTTAGGTTGTGGTATTCACCACCCCCCCAGTTGCTTTGGACATGAATAATTTTCTGGCGAAGGAGACGCTCAACATGTGCTTGAAACTGGATAAACACATCAAACACATCAGATTTTTTCGTAATAAGATAGAGCCAGGTAAACCGACTGTAAGCATCAATGAAACTGACATAATAATTATGGCCACTAACAGACGTTTGGGCATGACCCCATACATCGGAAAAAATAAGCTCAAGAGGATGTTTCACAACACGACTAGACTCTGAAAACGGGAGTTGGTGACTCTTGCCCTGCTGACAGGCATCACAAATAGTTTCAGCAGTTTTATTTGACACAATTGGTAGCTCATGACGATGCAACACATGGCGGACTATGGGAGCGGAAGGATGACCAAGTCGCGCGTGCCAATGTGTAGGCGAGACACGAACACCACTGAACACCTGAGGAGAAAACTGCATCGGAGGTGTGGTTGGCGCGTCAAGTGCATACAAGCCACGGCGAAGACGACCGCTAAGCAGAACGGCCCTCGTGTCCCAATCCTTGATAAAGAAACGAAAAGGGTGAAATTCAGCAAGGACATTATTGTCACGAGTAAGTTGTGGAGCAGACAACAAACTACGCGAAGCAGTGGGAATACGAAGGATGTTAGACAAATGCAGTTTTCGTGAATTGTGTGCAAGAAGGGATGTCTGACCAACATGGGAGATGCGCATACCTGCTCCATTGGCGGTGTGCACCTGATCATGACCGCGATATGGCTCCTGGACCAAGAGCTTGCTCATGTCGTTGGTGAAGTGGTTGGTAGCTCCCGTGTCCATGTACCACGAGGGATCAATCGAGTAGGATGGAGTACGCCCGTGCTCATGACCCACCACCGCAGCGGCCGCCTGTTTTTCATTCCCCTTGCCATTGTTGCCGAGGCCAAGGAAATCTTGCTTGTAGCGGCGATGACAGCGAGAAGCCACGTGGCGCTCAATCCCACACAGCTGGCACGCCTGCTGAGCCCCACAACTGGGGCAGCAAGCCACCGGCCGTGATCCTCCTGTGATGGACGGCGCGGCGCCCCGTGAGGGCTGAGATGTGCCCGCCGGCTTGGCAGGGAGCAAAGGCTTCTGCGATTTGCCATGGGTTGCGGCGTTAGCAGAGGCAAAACTCGGAGTAGATCGACGCGCTTTGATGCGTTGTTCGCGACCAAGGAGCCGCGCATACAGTTCCCGCGGCGGGAGAGGCGCCTCGCGCCCATGGACGTTCTCAATGAGATTGTCATAGTCATCATCGAGGCCATTGAGCACATGAGTGGTGAAGTCCTC
Source organism: Triticum aestivum (assembly GCF_018294505.1). Lineage (NCBI taxonomy): Eukaryota > Viridiplantae > Streptophyta > Magnoliopsida > Poales > Poaceae > Triticum > Triticum aestivum. The sequence continues at coordinate 180,864,396 of NC_057810.1, read as the reverse complement.
ATCTCCAAGGGGGTGGCCAATGGAGGCCAGCGTGTCTGCAAGTCCTGACATCTTGTTGAAGTACTCCGTGATGGTGAGGCCTCCAAGCTTGGTCTCCCCCAACTCAGTGCGGATAGAGTGAGCACGCGCCTGAGACTGCGAGGCAAAACTGCTGTGAAGTGCAGACCAAGCCTCCCGGGATGTCGCGGCGAAGATGACAAGCACGACACGCTCGAAGTCAGCGAGGACTGGATGGCCGAAAGTATCGCCTGGTCTTGGGCCACCCACACATGATGAGCCGGGTGATACGGCGGCGGACACGGGATAGAGCCATCAACATAGCCCTCCAAGTAGCGACTCCGTAGGAGAGGTTGCACCTGCGCCCGCCAGGACAGGTAGTTGTCCGGTGTAAGCTTCACCGGAAGAAGATGCGAGAAGTAGAACAGCGATGGCGCCGGAGCATAACCCGCATGGGGACCCATGTTCTGCACATCATGGGGAGCGAGGGCCAAGGACGCCTCGTAGCTAGGACCGGAAGGGGCATCGATCGGACCAGGCGTGGCCACCAAAGACACGGCGGGCGCGGCGCCGTAGGCCGCGCCATAGGGTGACGGCGCCATCTGTGACGACGGCGGCATCGGCCAGGTAGAAGGCATCGGTGGCGCGGCGCCGTAGGTTGGTGCAGGGGCGCCGTACCACGGAGCATAGGTCGGGGTAGCGCCATAGTAGGGCGGAGGGGCTCCGTAGGGTTGGGGAGCCGCCCCGTAGGCGGACGGTGCAGCGCCGCGAGAAGGTGGCGGCGCGAAGGAGAAGGTCGAGGGCGAGGCGCCACCAGTGGTGATCGGCGGCTGGGGCAGGAGCAGGGCGGGGGGTAGCGGCGGCTGCCGCCAAGCCGTGGCGAGCGGGGGGAGGCGAGGAAGGGCGACGAGGGAGCGACGGGCGCGCCAGCAGGGGAGGAAGCCGAGGCGGCGGCGGAGTGCGCGTAGGCCATCGGGCTAGGCGGCGGCAGCGATCGGCGGCGGCGGCGCAAGGGGTGCAGCGGAAGACGGGAACCCTAGTCTGATACCATGTAAAACTAGGATATTGGGGCAACTGCTCTACACCCTTGGGGATGCGGCTATCTCATTATATATAAGTACCAAAGGGTACAAGTACAAGTACAACACGTATACACAAGTCTACGTATACATATACAGTCTAACACTGCCCATGTGCAAACTATCTCTATTACTGTGAGATCTGTATGATCTTCAATGTGTTATGTTCCAACAATTGAGGTTGAGCATTTTCAAGTTATACACTTGAGTCAAATTTTTGCATTCTTGTTACAAAACCATGATGATTTTTAATTTACTTCTTGTAAATTAATTATCTCTGGCTTGCCCCTAGAAGTAATCGATGGCTAACAATTTGAGGCTCTTGCCCTCAATGGACACAACTTACTTAAGCGGGTCATGGACATTAAGATCAGTCTCGCATCCCATGGGACAGCACGTGCAATCCAAGCCACGCCACCGGGGCGCAAAGGACCTCAGGGGTAATGGTTTGAAACTCGCTTCAAACCCTCAACCTGACACCATCAAGCTGTCACAAGACCCTATGAGCATGGAGAGCTTGATGCTTGAATATGCATCAACCGACATGTTTGGAGACTATACATTTAGTCTCTTAGTCTCCTTAGTAACCTATTTATTTAGGTCCATTTATGATGTTCTAATAAGAACATGATTATTATTGTTGTTATCATATATTGTATATCACTATATATTGTATCAGCACTTTGATACAAATTCATTTGTATGTATTCTATATATCCGACACTGATTTTGTTGAGAATCTTCATGTCTATATATAGATTTCTACGGGAGTCAATCCGATAAAAAATGATATGTGCCTTGTGGGCATATGCACCACAAACTCTATACTCAAGGAAGTCCAATGTTTCCCTCTCATTGAGAGAAATGAGATATTTTAAAATTGCTAGATGCGATGAGGTATTTGTTGGCTCAACTCGAGTCATATTTACTATCCCCGTGGGTACTCGAGTAACGTCAGGATGCTTCATTGCTTCCCAAGTTTAACTCGTACCCTACTAAGCTATAGAGATATTTGTCAAAATGGTTTCCATAGCGAAACTTATGCTGACAAAAAAGAGAAATACATTCTCTTTACCATATGCAACGGATATGGCAAGCACATTTTCTATGTATCATCTGGATTGTACTACACAAACTGCAAAACCCGTAGCACATGTTGCGCCCAAGATAGTTTTCCAAAATGTCTTGTACATGAAAAACTTGGCATACTCACCTTGGTCATTGAGACATTGGGTTGAAACCGAAACTATCAGAAATTCCAATAGTTTATGATTATTATGATGCTACATTCTAACACCATTTGGATTTTATGTGCACTACAAGTGACACAGGGAAGCTAATATTAAGGCTCGCACATCTTAAAGTCTACGCTGAACCACTCAGACTCCTTGAATGCATGAAGTTGAGGTAAGTGGCTCTTCCCATCCATTGACTGGACTATTTAGGTATTTCATGTTCTAAAAGACATATCTACATGATGGTCTTAAGTGTGTGCTTTATTCACACGAAACCATTGCTCATTATCCTCACGTCAATTTCAAGCAAATCGAATGGATAACATTGCAGAATTCTCCTTGAGTGTCTTCTCTATGGCCCTTGGATTGAGTTTAACAATTTGTCCTAAGGTCTAGACTCAAGATGGTTTGGTAGAATCCTATCCAAAGAGTTAAGCTCATTGCATTATATTTACTTTGGAATTGCAACCTGCCAACTTTACGTTGGAGTCATGCAGTTTTACACGCTCATGACAGAACTGCATAATATTATTCCCCTCTATCTTTGATATGTGGATATCTACCAAGTATTTCCTATATGCGGTAATTCGGTTGCATACCGATATCACCACTCGGCATACATTATTGGCCCTCGACATATAGTTGGGATCTATGTGAGGAATAACTGTATTTTCGTCAATAACTCAAGCCCCTCGCATGGGGAGTTATTCAAGGCCAGTATGTTGATTCAATGAGGAATATTTCCAGGCATTAGGGGGAGATTTCAAGTACCATAAAGGATGTCGGGAAATTAGTGGAATGTTCAATACATTTCTGCCTCAAATCCACATGCTCAAAGATCTGAACCATGCGTTCAGAAGATTTGCAACACATTGCAAATAACCCGCCAGATTCATTTACTGACTATAAAGGTGTCACATAATCCTACAATCCTGCAAAAGTATGCCTGAAAGAGTGGAGGTACCAGCAAAATCCACTCCACTCCCTGTTCAATGCAACAGGGGGAGATGTATGGCAGAAATACATTAGGATTCAGCTTCTCGCAAGCAAGGATATCAAGGCCTGTGAATCAGTAAATGCAAGTCAACTTCACGTTGACAGACACCTAATGGGTAGTATATACCCAGTGGACGGGAAACCTCCACCAACCCAGGTCATAGTGCACACAATGGCCGGGACATCGGAATACCCGACTCAATCGCATTGGGAAATCGCGAGTAGTCACCATGGGTAATGATATTTCCATCAACTATATATTGATATGTAGATTCAGGAGAAACATATAACCGGAAGTCTACAATTGTCGACATACATTTCTCAACTAGATTGAAAAAAAACTTTCAAATGATTCGGATCCAAAGACCATGGCCATGACAAAGTGTAAACAACACTCAGACTGAACTCAAGCAAAGGGTATAATCTAGGTATAAATGATCTTGCTCAATAATGGGAAGGTATTCATAAGCAATACCTACACCAGTTTTCTTCTGGAAACAGAATTGAGAACAACGAGGTGGTGAAACAAAGAGCAAGTATTGTAGCACAAGGGTTCACGCAGATACCCAACTATTCTCCAGGGGTGGAATCTCATTCCGATAACTTATATCATTGGCAATACAAAATCATCTATCTCTGCAGTTGATAGATGTAGTGATCGCATATCCATGTGGCTCACTAGATTCAGACATATATGATTGATTTCTAATGGAATCTCAATTCTGAATCGAAATACAAAATGCAACATACATTGTGTAAAAATCAGTAAGTCACCATATGACTTATTGTTGTCGGTACATTTGGCACAACCGACTTAGTGAGTTCCTTTACACAAGGATTGCTCCTACAATGATGGTTATCCATGTTTGTCTGTCATACACAGTGATTACTCCTGCAATGACGATACATGTAATCATCTAAACGATGGAGTTTAAATGAAGGATTTGGGTAAAACCAAGATACCGCTCGTTACTACAACTTGAGCACCTTCACTCATACATTTTGGTACACTATGTTGTCTATATCCAAAATATATTGGAGAAATTCATTGTGGACAAGTCTTGTACATCCATAACTCTCATGGTGGTTCATTCTCTAGACATAGAGAAAGATATATTAGACCAACAGATGATGGAAATGAAATATTGGGACTCAACGTTCCTTAATGCCATTGGATCCACCAAACACAATTGGTTGGTACTCAAGAATATCTTTTGATATCTCCAAGGCATCAAACTTGTTGTCCTGTTTTTTCAGTTTCACAGAAATGTGAACATCGATATTATTGGATACATCGATCAGATCCCCACTATGTCAAATCATAGACAAGCTTAGTGTTCCTACTAGGTGTGGTAGCCCTCTCATGAAGAGTCTTCGAAATAGATCTCATGGCTACATCCACCAACCATTATCTCAATGATAATGTTTCTTGTGTTGCCCGGATGCAAACATGTTACGTAATAAGCAATATCTCTATATTGCATATCTTGCAAGACAAATCATGTGATTGATTATTTCACCAAGTCTCTACCAACTTCTACATTTCAAAAATATGTTCATGGAATTAGTATGTGATGGCTTCGAAATTTGCAAGAATCATGGGGAGTATCTTCCTGAATTATTCCTGTTCAAAGCATCATATTATACTCTTTTTTCCTTCATGAGTTTACTTTACAAGTTCTCATAAAGGTTTTTAATGAGGTAATATCAACATGAGTGTGACGCCCGGATAATCAGACTACAGTAATCCCACGTTAACGATGCCACGTCACCCCGGTTACTGTTGCTAATCTATCGTTAGATCAAAACCGGTCCAAAATTCAAATTCAAAGTTTGGTAAATAATAAAAAAATTCAAACATTAAAATAAAAATGTTTGGTTTGTACTAAATATTGCATATGTAAATATGGTGTAATAAACACAATTTATAAAATGCCTAAATAATTTATATTGAAATAAAATAGAAAAGAAAATAAATAAAATAAAGAAAATACAAAAGAGAAACAAAGCCCCCTGCTGGGCCCTGGCCCAACTCCCACCCTGGCCCGACCGGCCCACCCCACTCTCCATATCCTCCTATCGGCCGAAACCCTAGCTGCCCACGATTCCACTCCCCCCCCCACTCGCTCGATCCCCCACTCCCCCTCGTTCCCTCCTCACGCCGCACATGGGAGGGGCGCATCTGTTCGATCCCCATCCTCTCGACGTGCCCGCGCCTGAAGGCCGGCGCCAGCCGGCACCGAGCACCACACCTCCCGACCTTCGTCCTTGCGCCGCTGTCCTCGCCCAAGACCTGGCGGGATCTCGCGCCTCCCCGATGCAGCCTCGTCGTCCTCGTCTCCTCCTCGCCCGACGCGACCTCGACTCCACCTCGCCGGACTGCCTCCCCGTCTTCGGCAACGCACGTCGTCCCCGTCCTCCTCCCCGAGCACCGCTGCCTAGACCCCACGGCCCCGTGGTGAGGCCCCGACAACTCCTCCTCCTCCCCTGCTCCGGCCACTTCGGCCATGGCCTCGCTCACCGGCGCCCGCACGCGCACCGGCCGCCCTGACCGCGTCCTGTCCTGCGTCGTCGCCAACGTCGGAGCTCTTCTCTCGTGCGCGGTGTGCCTCTTACCGCACCGTGTCTCCCCGCTCATGCCCGCCCCTCCGGTTGCGCAGCCCCGTGCCCGTCCCTCATGCTCCCGTGCCGTGTCGCTCGCCGTCGTTCCCGGCCGGCCGGCCTGCCGCGCCGGCGGCCCCCATCTGTGCGCAGGCGTAGCCCCTGCCGATTGCGCCTCTGCCAGATTATGCAGGCCCCTGCTAATTGGGGGTTAGATTAGCACTAACCCCCTCCTGTTAGTTACTAACATTGGGCCTTGCCCCTGTTTGAATTTTAAAAAAGATATCTTCAAGCATAAATAAATAGATAAAATATTAATTAATTAATTAACCAATTAAATTTAACTTAATTAATTCTGTTTAGACTAACCTAATCATTAGGTAAACTAATTAACTCTGTTAACTAGCCTGCTAACTAAACAGACTATTACATGTGGGACCCCCCGTCAGCTTGACTGGTCAACGGTCAAAGCTGACCGCTGACATCACCCCGACATCATGCTGGCATCATAATTACATTTTCTTATTTAATTAATTCTGTTAATTCTAAAAATGATTTAAATCTATAAAAATTAATATAAAATAATCCGTAGATCAGATGAAAATACTTTGTACATGAAAGTTGCTCAGAACGACGAGCGAATCCGGATACGCAGCCCGTTCGGCCGCCACACATCCCTAGCATAGCAAACACGCAGCTTTTCCCCTCCGGTTCATCTGTCCGAAAATGCGGAACACCGGGAATACTTTCCCGGATGTTTTCCCCCTTCGTCGGTATCACCTACTACCGTGATTGGGCACACCTAGCATCGTTACTTGTCATCTCATGCATCGATATGCATCTGTTTGCATGGTATTCATTGTTTCTTCCCCCTCTTCTCTTCGGTAGACTACGAGACCGACGCTGCTGCTGCCCAGTTCGACTACGTAGTTGACGACCCCTCCTTCTTGCCAGAGCAACCAGGCAAGCTCCCCCTTGATCACCAGATATCACCTATTTTTCTCTATACTGCTTGCATTAGAGTAGTGTAGCATGTTACTGTTCGGTTACTCCTATTCTGTTGCATAGCCTGTCATTGTTGCTACAGTCATTGATACCATACCCGCAATCCTAAATGCTTAGTATAGGATGCTAGTTTATCATCATTGGCCCTACATTCTTGTCAGTCTGCCTTGCTATACTATTGGGCTGTGATCACTCGGGAGGTGATCACGGGTATATACTATACATATATACATACTATAGATGGTGACTAAAGTCGAGTCGGCTCGAGGAGTACCCGAGAGTGATTCACGGATTGGGGGCTGAAAGGACCTTTGTCCCGACGGCCCTCTGTGTGGATCTTTTTGGCGGAGCGACAGGGCAGGTTGACACCACCTAGGCGAGAGGTGGGCCTGGCCCTGGTCGATGTTCGCGGTTGCTTCATAATAACACGCTTAACGAGATCTTGGTATTTGATCTGAGTCTGGCCACTGGCCTATACGCACTAACCAACTACGTGGGGAAGATATGGGCACTCGACGTCGTGGTATCAGCCGAAGCCTTCTTGGCGTCAGCGACGGAGCGGCGCGCGCCAGATTGGACCGCGTAACGTGACTTCCTTTGTAATGGAGGTTGCTAGGTCTGCTTCTGGCCGCCCACGCAACATGCAGGTGTGCAATGGGCGATGGGCCCAGACCCCTGCGCGCATAGGATTTAGACCGGCGTGTTGGCCTCTCTGTTGTGCCTAGGTGGGGCTGCGACATGTTGATCTTCCAAGGCCGGGCATGACCCAGGAAAGTGTGTCCGGCCAAATGGGATCGAGCGTGTTGGGTTATGTGGTGCACCCTTGCAGGGAAGTTAATCTATTCGAATAGTCGTGTCCCTCAGTAAAAGGACGACCCGGAGTTGTACCTTGACCTTATGACAACTAGAACCGGATACTTAATAAAACACACCCAGACAATTTCCACAGACAACCCGGTGATCGCTTTTCCAAGGGCGACGAGGGGAGGATCGTCGGGTAGGATTATGCTATGCGATGCTACTTGGAGGACTTCAATCTACTCTCTTCTACATGCTGCAAGACGGAGGCTGCCAGAAGCGTAGTCTTTGATAGGACTAGCTATCCCCCTCTTATTCTGGCATTCTGCAGTTCAGTCCACTGATATGGCCTCCTTACACATATACCCATGCATATGTAGTGTAGCTCCTTGCTTGCGAGTACTTTGGATGAGTACTCACGGTTGCTTTGCTCCCTCATTTCCCCCGTTTTCCTCTTCTTCCCGGATGCCGTAACCAGACTTTGGAGCCCAGGAGCTAGACACCACCGTCGACGACGACTACTACACTGGAGGTGCCTACTACTACGTGCAGGCTGCTGACGACGACCAGGAGTAGTTTAGGAGGATCCCAGGCAGGAGGCCTGTGCCTCTTTCGATATGTATCCCAGTTTGTGCTAGCCTTCTTAAGGCAAACTTGTTTAACTTATGTCTGTACTCAGATATTGTTGCTTCCGCTGACTCGTCTATGATCGAGCACTTGTATTCGAGCCCTCGAGGCCCCTGGCTTGTAATATGATGCTTGTATGACTTATTTATGTTTTTAGAGTTGTGTTGTGATATCTTCCGTGAGTTCGTGATCTTGATCGTACACGTTTGCGTGTATGACTAGTGTACGATTGAATCGGGGGCGTCACAAGTTGGTATCAGAGCCGACTGCCTGTAGGAATCCCCCTTTCCAACTCCTTGGCCGAAGTTGAGTCTAGTCATTGCAAAACCTTTACTAACATGGCTATGCGGCCCATGGGCCCACGTCGCCATTGGGTGGTATTATGATCTTTGACTCCTCATCTATGCTCTGGGACTCGGATCTCTCTTCTACTCGGGTTAAATGATTTTGCTAACTCTAGCTTTAGGTTCTCGTAACTATTTCTCCCGAAGAGCCCTCGTTCCGGAAGATCACCTGCTTCGTCGGAAGATTCTGAGGATATCCCTCGATATTTTCCCAAAGACCCTTGTGTTCATCGCCTTTGCAATTCACTGCCACCGATATATCCCTATGGATATCTGCATGCGCTTGTCATTCTCATGATCATTTCTCGTCGCTCTTGTTGTTACAAGATGCCTCGAAATATTCGCTATTGTCCCGAGAATCCTTTGAGTTTACTCTCTTGCAGTTTTATTTCGCATGAAAACCCTTACAGGTTTTCCTCACATTTATCGAGGATCCATTCTTCTCAATTGTTCATGTGTCTCACATAATTCTTCGGAATACTTTTCGATCTTTCGAAAATCCTCTGCAGCATATTACTTTTGAAACTCTTGCCTGCTTGCATTATGGTTAATCCCATATGATTAGTAGTCCTCGTTAACATCCCTTGTCTTAGTCATTTTGAGGCTATCGATTCAATGTATGTGTACACATGCAGTCATCAGGTTATCCTTTTTAAGATTATCTTTCTGGCTCAGGCGTCATTCCGGACATGAGTTGGTTCTCGGCAATTCAAACCTTTACTGATTGTCCAACTAAGTGTTTTCAACTTATCCATCCTTGATCAGAGCTTCTGCTTCTGATCCTTCGTTTTGGAAAACCATAATTTCTTTCTATTTAAGCATCAGACTAATCAGGTGATTCTTGAATCTGATGCCTCTGCATTCTTTATTCCTTTGAGTGAGTACCAATACTCACATCAGCTCCGTTGTGGATCGCCCGATCCATTGTTGGATTTTATCTGACAATGTCCTTCATATTCAATCACCTTGTGAGTTCTTCCCCTGATACATAATGCATTTGGTAAATTGTATCCTCTCCTTTTGTCACCCATGCTCTACTATCGAGCTTGTGTTAATTACTATTGAAGTTTGTGGTATATGTCCCTAAGATGCCCTGATGGGTTGAACCTACGCGTTCCCTAATCCGTGTGAACCCGAAAGATTTCACGGGTCATACTTATCTGGTATTGCACCAGGTAAAACTTTCGACAACTAATGTCATTTTTGAAATACGAGAGGTGAATGGAAGGTTATGCATTGGGGAAGTGGGAGTCGACCTTGAACTTTGTGTTCATGCCCATGGACACGATGTAGATCTTATCATGCAAGCTTCTCTTAAAATTAATTATTTCCTTGTTGTAAGTTCAAATTATATTTGGGATCTAGTCTTTTGCAATCTTGGTTCCGGCCATATTGATATTCTTTGATTCCTTTTCTCGGACAAATTGAAGTACTTGTCTTCTGCAGATCATTACACCTATCCAACCTCTATTCTGCTCTACCTTTGAGTATACCCTCTGGTATCTCGAGAATATCACGAAACTACATAACTTCTTATGAGTTCTTCGTCAACTATTATTCTCGTCGATTCCAATTTTCCCCCGGGTTTTGAGTTATTAGTCACTCGAGAACATCGATAAGTGAATCGATTCCGCACTCCGATTCAATACTCTAAGTAATTTTCATTGCTTATGAGTTTAATAATCCTTCAAGTCATTCCTAGCCTGATCGGCTATATCCTTATTGTGCAACTTTTTAACTGTGCTACCTGGTCCTTATTCTCGGAGCACCACTTTCGACGATGAGCTAAGCTTACGTCGATTTTCCTTGTCATATCATTTCGCCTGGAACAGCAAGCTTGATTTTGAGCTTGTGTCGTACTCGTGGTTCCAATAACCTTTCGCTTCATCAGTCCTTTGACTTGATGTCATCGCCGATCGATTACACCTCCGTGAAATCTCTCGACAAATGTGTCATGACCATCATCAACATTCTGAGCTCTTCCGGGATATCAATTGAATTCATGATGAGAAATACCATCCTTGCCCTCGATGATTTGTGTTGTCATCGACCACCTTATTGCCTTCCCTCCAACACAAACTTGTTTTGTGTTCTGTGTTATACCTTGGGTTCCTTGCTATCCAGCATTTGTTCTTCCTTACCTTGGAGTATTACCATCTTTTATGTCAAGAATGTTGTGAGAATTTCACCACCTCTTAAAAATTCTTGATATAGTAATACTTCTCGTCATCTTCGTTCATTTCTTGGTCCCCATGTTGTTCCAACCGGAATACTGACAATTGAACTATGATGAGTGAATTCAAAACTTCTAGCAACCCTATTGTTTTGAAGTGAATGGCCGATAGTTTCATTCTAAGTCTTTTGGTTATCAAATCACCATTCTAACATTGATTGTGCTACTTAGTCCATACTTCTAGGTGCACTTTCAATCAATGTTTAATTGTGGATGTTTTTCCTCGAGCATACATCATTGTATCATTTGATCTGACTAATGTTATCTCCTTGTTCACATAATTGTGGAAATCCATCTTTTTGGAAATCTCAATGAATTGTCGCTGAGTTCATCAGCCACCTCCCCATTCTCTCCTTGGTTTAATGATGAACTCTTGTCTCGGAACTCACCTCCATAGTTCATTTCCCGAGAATCTCACATTGTCATCTCGTCAATTGGTGTCGCACCTTCTCTTCCCAGGCATCCTAAGTCTGAGGTATCCTGACACCAATCAGATCTGAATCTCGGTCGGATATGATGGTTGGAACATATTTTCAAAAGTTATAACATTGGTATTTATATAGCCCGGTAAGGTGATGTCATACCTAGCACACCTGCTCGGGGGACCCATTGTTAGGTTCTTCCCTTTTTAGCAAGGTTAACCATTCTTCCATGAGGAAATTGTAAGGCTTATTCTATAAGTTGTTCCTGATGGATCCTTTGTGCATCCAAATTCTGACCCTTACTTGATGACAATGTCAATGCTATCTCGATGCATGTTTGTGGTACTCCGATTTTCAACAAGAACATTTGAAGCCCAATGCTAAATGTTTCTTGATCAATTATCCAAACAGCGTTGCCTGGGTAATGTCATGAAATTTCTCTCCCCTTACCTAAAGGGTTTTCTACATTATATCTTGTCATGGATATCATGCTCTGCTTGTCCTTGGGAAGGATATACTACTAAAATATGTGTTTAAACACATTTTCCTTTCCATTATTTTGTTTAATCTGATAATCATACTATCATTTCCATTGTTCTGTTTAACCTTTCCAGTAATCAGACTTAACCAAGTAGTGATAATTCCCTGCTTAGGTAAGCACCTCGTTGTACCACTCTGTCAGTAAGACCCTGTTACTATTGTTGATGACATTTCGGTAACCACCGATGGACGAGAACTTTGCCTATTGGTCCGCCTCGTTCAACGAGCAGGAGAATGGTTCTCTTCGTCCCTCGCCCTTTGTACCAATGTTGTTGCCAACATAACTGATAGGCTATCCTCCGACATACCTTTCTACCGTAACCGTGCAAGATGTCACCGCTCCCTCTACTTTTAACCACATGGTGGGCCCATAACCCACAGTTCCACAAGATCGAAACCTGACTCTCCTGTACACCCCATGTTCCCAAGGTTGTTCCTCGCGCGTGGCCTCGTATGTAATTCACGAGCCACCTTCCGAGAGATCATCAATTCTGGTATCAGACACAATGCTTGTCCTTGTTGCTCTGAACCCCTTACACGCCCTGTAGCAGGCATCGAATGATTGCCTACCCGCTCGAAACTTCTCATGGTACCTACTTACTTTGCTCTCGATATTGTCTTAAGTTTCCATTCGGGAGTTACTTTCCGCCACCATCCCCGATGTTATCAACCAGATAGTTAACCTTTCGGAGGTCCGTTTTTCCAAAGTTACCCCTTGTCTTCATATGTACAATGAAAACTCCAAAGAAAGGATCACGACTTCATCATGATGACCTGAAACAGAGAAATGAAGACATCAACATAATGGATCGACCTCTTCAAAAAGGACAACGAAGACCGAGAAGACCTGTTAGAATTTCGTAACCAAATCCCTTCCCCTTACTCCCCTCCTAAATCTCGGGACGAGATTTCTTGTAGTGGAGGAGAATTGTGACGCCCGGATAATCAGACTACAGTAATCCCACGTTAACGATGCCACGTCACCCAGGTTACTGTTGCTAATCTATCGTTAGATCAAAACTGGTCCAAAATTCAAATTCAAAGTTTGGTACATAATAAAAAATTTCAAACATTAAAATAAAAATGTTCGGTTTGTACTAAATATTGCATATGTAAATATGGTGTAATAAACAAATTTTATAAAATGCCTAAATAATTTAAATTTAAAAAAAATAGAAAAGAAAATAAATAAAATAAAGAAAATACAATAGAGAAACAAAGCCCCTTGCTGGGCCCTGGCCCAACTCCCACCCTGGCCCGACCGGCCCACCCCACTCTCCATATCCCACTATCGGCCGAAACCCTAGCTGCCCACGATTCCACTCCCCCCACTCGCTCGATCCCCCACTCCCCCTCGTTCCCTCCTCACGCCGCACATGGGAGAGGCGCATCTGTTCGATCCCCATCCTCTCGACGTGCCCGCGCCTGAAGGCCGGCACCAGCCGGCACCGAGCACCGCACCTCCCGACCTCCGTCCTTGCGCCACTGTCCTCGCCCAAGACCTGGCGGGATCTCGCGCCTCCCCGACGCAGCCCCGTCGTCCTCGTCTCCTCCTCGCCCGACGCGACCTCGACTCAACCTCGCCGGACCGCCTCCCCGTCTCTGGCAACGCACATCGTCCCCGTCCTCCTCCCCGAGCACCGCTGCCTAGACCCCACGGCCCCGTGGTGAGGCCCCGACAACTCCTCCTCCTCCCCTGCTCCGGCCACTTCGGCCATGGCCTCGCTCACCGGCGCCCGCACGCGCACCGGCCGCCCTGACCGCGTCCTGTCCTGCGTCATCGCCAACGTCGGAGCTCTGCTCTCGTGCGCGGCGTGCCCTTACCGCACCGTGTCTCCCCGCTCGCGCCCGCCCCTCCGGTTGCGCAGCCCTGCGCCCGTCCCTCATGCTCCCGTGCCGTGTCGCTCGCCGTCGTTCCCGGACGGCCGGCCTGCCGCACCGGCGGCCCCCGTCTGTGCGCCGGCCTAGCCCCTGCCGGTTGCGCCTCTGCCAGATTAGGCAGGCCCCTGCTAATTGGGGGTTAGATTAGCACTAACCCCCTCCTGTTAGTTACTAACATTGGGCCTTGCCCCTGTTTGAATTTTAAAAAAGATATCTTCAAGCATAAATAAATAGATAAAATATTAATTAAATAATTAACCAATTAAATTTAACTTAATTAATTCTGTTTAGACTAACCTAATCATTAGGTAAACTAATTAACTATGTTAACTAGCCTGCTAACTAAACAGACTATTACATGTGGGACCCTCCGTCAGCTTGACTGGTCAATGGTCAAAGCTGACCGCTGACATCACCCTGACATCATGCTGACATCATAATTACATTTTCTTATTTAATTAATTCTGTTAATTCTAAAAATGATTTAAATCTTTAAAAATTAATATAAAATAATCCGTAGCTCGGATGAAAATACTTTGTACATGAAAGTTGCTCAAAACGACAAGACGAATCCGAATACGCAGCCTGTTCGTCCGCCACACATACCTAGCATAGCAAACACACAACTTTCCCCCTCCGGTTCATTTGTCCGAAAACGCGAAACACCGGGAATACTTTCCCGGATGTTTTCCCCCTTCGTCGGTATCACCTACTACCGCGATTGGGCACACCTAGCATCGTTACTTGTCATGTCATGCATCAATATGCATCTGTTTGCATGGTATTCATTGTTTCTTCCCCCTCTTCTCTCCGGTAGACTACGAGACCGACGCTGCTACTGCCCAGTTCGAGTATGGAGTTGACGACCCCTCCTTCTTGCCAGAACAACCAGGCAAGCCCCCCCCCCCTTGATCACCAGATATCGCCTATTCTTCTCTATAATTCTTGCATTAGAGTAGTGTAGCATGTTACTGTTCGGTTACTCCTATTCTGTTGCATAGCCTGTCATTGTTGCTACAGTCATTGATACCATACCCGCAATCCTAAATGCTTAGTATAGGATGCTAGTTTATCATCATTGGCCCTACATTCTTGTCAGTCTGCCTTGCTATACTATTGGGCCGTGATCACTCGGGAGGTGATCACGGGTATATACTATACATATATACATACTGCAGATGGTGACTAAAGTCGGGTCGGCTCGAGGAGTACCCGCGAGTGATTCATGGATTGGGGGCTGAAAGGACCTTTGTCCTGACGGCCCTCTGTGTGAATCTTTGTGGCGGAGCGACAGGGTAGGTTGAGATCACCTAGGCGAGAGGTGGGCCTGGCCCTGGTCGGCGTTCGCGGTTGCTTCATAATAACACGCTTAACGAGATCTTGGTATTTGATCTAAGTCTGGCCACTGGCCTATACGCACTAACCAACTACGCGGGAAAGATATGGGCACTCGACGTCGTGGTATCAGCCGAAGCCTTCTTGACGTCAGCGACGGAGCGGCGAGCGCCAGATTGGACCGCGTAACGTGACTTCCTTTGTAATGGAGGTTGCTAGGTCTGCTTCTGGTTGCCCACGCAACGTGCAGGTGTGCAATGGGCGATGGGCCCAGACCCCTGCATGCATAGGATTTAGACCGGCGTGCTGACCTCTCTGTTGTGCCTAGGTGGGGCTGCGACGTGTTGATCTTCCGAGGCCGGGCATGACCCAGGAAAGTGTGTCTGGCCAAATGGGATCGAGCGTGTCGGGTTATGTGGTGCACCCCCGCAGGGAAGTTAATCTATTCGAATAGCCGTGCCCCTCGGTAAAAGGACGACCCGGAGTTGTACCTTGACCTTATGACAACTAGAACCGGATACTTAATAAAACACACCCAAACAAGTTCCACAGACAACCCGGTGATTGCTTTTCCACAGGGCGACGAGGGGAGGATCGCCGGGTAGGATTATGCTATGCGATGCTACTTGGAGGACTTCAATCTACTCTCTTCTACATGCTGCAAGACGAAGGCTGCCAGAAGCATAGTCTTCAATAGGACTAGCTATCCCCCTCTTATTCTGGCATTCTGCAGTTCAGTCCACTGATATGGCCTCCTTACACATATACCCATGCATATGTAGTGTAGCTCCTTGCTTGCGAGTACTTTGGATGAGTACTGATTGTTGCTTTGCTCCCTCTTTTCCCCCGTTTTCCTCTTCTTCCCGGATGCCGTAACCAGACTTTGGAGCCCAGGAGCTAGACGCCACCGTCGACGACGACTACTACACTAGAGGTGCCTACTACTACGTGTAGGCTGCTGACGACGACCAGGAGTAGTTTAGGAGGATCCCAGGCAGGAGGCATGCGCCTCTTTCGATCTGTATCCCAGTTTGTTCTAGCCTTCTTAAGGCAAACTTGTTTAACTTATGTCTGTACTCAGATATTGTTGCTTCCGCTGACTCGTCTATGATCGAGCACTTGTATTCGAGCCCTCGAGGCCCCTGGCTTGTAATATGATGCTTGTATGACTTATTTATGTTTTTAGAGTTGTGTTGTGATATCTTCCCGTGAGTTCTTGATCTTGATCGTACATGTTTGCGTGTATGATTAGTGTACGATTGAATCGGGGACGTCACAATGAGATCATATGTCATACTTTCTGTTTTCCCCACCGAGGTTTTTGGGAAAGTATAATGACATATTTATTGTCCTCTTGATTCTATGTGTTTTGTCATATTGAGTGGAAAGAGGCAATAATCATTTATGTTGCACCATTTTTCTTCTTATTTTCTCACTGGGTTTGCAGGAGTTTTTGGCAACATATCAAACACTATGTTCCTCACATTTTCCCCACGGGGTTTTTGGAGGAACTTATATACATATGATGATGATACCACTTGGACAAGCGGGAGATTAGGTGGAGTGTTACAATTAAACAAATGTTTTAATTGGAAGGGAATCTCCCCTTGCCAACTGCAGCCTGTTAGCAACCGGCATGACCCTTCCATTGATCTTGCTAACCGACGCTATTCGTGTCCCTCTGTATCATCGCGTCCCTACGGGACCTATATATATTGTGTAACTGAACCATCAATAAGAAATACAGTTCGATTCATTTGTTGTCTCTCGTTTGTCTCTCGGTTTTACTTTTTAACAGTGTTGATATTCGGGGTTTGGCCCGACATTGTGTTTTCTTTTACCTATGTACATTTATATCATTATACACTATTCTTTTCCGTGTACATTCATATCATTATACACAAAATATTGTACTAAAAAGTGATGCTCTAATGTTCATCTATGTTATGGAGTTGGTTCTTTTGAAGTTAAAGTAGTATGCGTTTGTGTGATGCTCTTCTCAGGTTTTAACCTTCATCTACAAACATACATGCCACCCACTAAATTCAGATTTCAGTGTAGGCTTAGGATAGGGGGTGGATCATTCATTGTGTCGTGTTCAGAATTAGAGCTCGAGAGTAAAAGGGAAATAATTAAATACCAGGTTGTATAGAGTTGCTATCATTTTGAATAATAATGATGCTCTAAATGACCTTTATTGCGTATATTTTGTGCTCATCGGAGAAAAAAGGTGCAAACATTGCTAAAAAAAATACATCTTTAACTGGTCTATACATCTTATACAAATATGTTTTTCTTTTTCAAACTCAGATTTCTCATTGTGATAACTATATTTTCAACTAAAACAATGCTTCCTTAGATGGCATGTACATGTTATACAAATATATATAAAACAAAATTCAAACTCGGATTTTGCAGTGTAATAAACACATTTTAACACATGGGCTTTCTACTATCAATATCGAATATGTCTCTGCAAAACAAAACTATTGTCATCGACAATATGGATTTAGCGAGTCTCTGCGCCACTTGGCGCAACGGGTCAACTAGTAACAATAATTTCAGACGATGGTCTAAGGGCCTGCTTAGATCCAAGAGAGACTAAAATAGTCTCTTTTAGAGGCTAAAGTTCCAAGCACCCCTGACTAAAAAGAGGCTAGAACTAGTCTTGAGGCTAAAAGATTTTAGTTATAGGAAACCTACTAAAATATGTATTAGCCCTCTCTCTCCTCATTTAATTCCTCTCCTTTAACACATGCGAGTTCTGGATTGAATGGTTTGGAGGATAATAAATGCTCAATAACTTGATTTTAATCTCTTTAGTATTTGGATCCAAGCATGGGTGAGGCTAGCAAGTTTTAGTCCCACTACTTTTAGTCATGAGACTAAAACGTATCCCAACACCCTTTAATATATAAGGATGCTAGGCGACCCGCCCTCTCGAGTGCTCCCTCGATTTCGTGCCGTTTTGACCCTTTGATTGGGCCTGGTCGAGTCTAACGCTATTCTGCCAGCCTTTTGATTTTTACAGTCTGTTTTGACCTTCGTGGACAACGATGACTCGTGGGCTCGAGTAGGCCTTCGATTGGCTGGGTTAAATTCCCTCGCGCGAGCCACTCCTGCTATATGTCGCGTGTCGCCTCGCGCGCAGATCGGGTCTTGCATCCCGGGGCCGCCGTGAGGGGTTGGCAGGCACGTATACACCCAATTTCTGCATCGCGCATGTACGGTACCGATGACGGGTGGGCCGGTGCTACGCTGGTCCCGCGCGTAGCTGCATGTCTCATGGTGTGGGTTAATTTTCTCCGGTCAACCGCTTTTGGAGGGTCGTGCGTTGTGGACACTACTATAGCTGGCCAAACGGGCCGTGCTAACTGGGCCGGCCCGGTAGCACGCAGGCCTGGCATGACCCAGGCACGGCACGGCCCGGGCTAAACGGGCCAGGCCCGGCACGCGGCACGCCATGGGCTGTGCCTGGGCCTGGAGGCTAGGCACGCGGGCCGGCACGGCACGGCCCGTTTATGTTTTTTTGAAAAATATAAATATATATGTCCTATATAAATACCGAATACCCTAATATGTTTAATATTTTCATAGTGCATGCGTATTTTATTAGTGCTTGAATTAAGTAGTAGTAGTGTTATAGTGTAGTCTTTGTATTTTTTATTCTTTTGTAATTATAGAGTATGTCTTGTATTCTTTTATTCTTTTAGATGGGAGTTTTAATGATGTATATGTGCTAATAAAACTCTAGATTTATCTCACATAATAGTCTACCAGATTTTGCAATTTTCCAATTTTTTTGGCCTTTTTTTTGCAGTTTTCAGAGGTATTGCGAAGAAAAAGAAAAAAATCGCGCCAGACGGCCCAGCGTCCTCCAACGGGCCGGCGTGCCTGGGCGTGCCGCGTGCCGGCCCATGTAGACTATGTGCCGTGCCTGGGCTGCTAGCTCCCGCCCGTGGGCCGGCACGGCACGGTTCGGTTATTATTCGTGCCGAGACGGGCCGTGCCGTGCCAGGCACGTTTACGGCGGGCCGGGCCGTGCCGGGCCGGGCCGGCCCGTTTGGCCAGGTATAGACACTACAGCGCGTCGGAGGGGTCAGCCAATGCGTGTCCACCCGGCTTCTGCACCCGCCTTTGGTCTGTCGCGATGACGGGTGGGCTCTTGTGTCGTCGCGTCGTGGTGTTAGATTGTTGTGAAGCTGCTTCTGCGCCGTGCTCTGCCTGACTCCTGCGCCCTGCCCCATGCCGCGTCTCGTCTACAGCAGCAGGAGCGGCAACCCTCTCTCCTCCTCGCTCCTCCCTTCCTCGTCGACACAGCCGCCGCGCCACCTCGCTCCTCCGGTCCTCCCTTCCCCCCCGCAGCCCCAGGAGCTCTGTCGCCTCTTTCGACGAGATCCACCGCCTCCCGAGGTCCTTATCCACCCCAGTTCACGAGGAAGCCGCGGGAGGAGGAGAGCCCTCGTCACGAGGAAGCCGCGGGAGGAGGAGCTAAACCGGGCGTCGTCGGCCGAAGGAGGAGAGGTGCGGATGCCAGCCATGGAGGCGGATCGGCTCGCCTCCGCCGCGTCGTGAGCGCCGCCGCTGCCTCTGCATCCACCTTGCTCCGCATAGCAGCATGTGTGCGGAATCGGGGACAGGCGACCACGAGCAGATGGCGTCGGCGACAACGGCAACACGCACGGTGCGCGAAGTCCGGTAAGATGGGCGCGGCCTCACCGTAGGCGTTTCAGGATGGCGTGCCCGACGGCTCGGAACGCGCCCGCTCGGCGCACAGGAGGTATGCCTCGGAGCACGCCGGCGACAACGCGCACCGCAAGGCCCCGGAGCAGCCCAGCCAGTATAGAGCCCCTCCGTACAGGAGGGACCCTGGCGCCAACACAGCCAGCAACGGCGATGCGTATGAGAGCTCCGCGCTGGAGGGCAGCAACGAGCACATCGCGCAGCACAAGGAGGTGAGCTGTGCGCAGGATCTGCACCGACGCAAGGTGTCTCTGCATAGCAGCATGTGTGCGGCGGCGGGGACAGGCAACCACACGCAGATTTTGGGGAGCGACACGATGCCAAGGTGAACTTCCCCTCCGCTCCTGACCTCTCTCTCTCTCTCTCTCTCTCTCTCTCTCTCTCTCTCTCTCTCAATAATCTCCTCTTGATCTTGCTATTCCATTTGCAGGGATTATAGGCTTATTATTATATAGCAAGCAACCGTAGGTGGGTAAGTTCTTTCTTCTTGCATGAAATTGTTCTACTGATTCCTCAATGCTTTGTTCATGACTATGTTCTTGCTTTATCCTTTTTTTTAGAAGAACGTTTTGTCTTTTTTTACTTTCCAATTTCGATGTAATGGATATTGATTGTGGTAGTTCAGATAGCACCTTTTGTATTGCTTTGGTTTTAATAAAGTAAACTAGAGTAGGGGCATGTGCATGTTCAAATGATAATGGAAGATATTGTTTGTTTGGTGCTACAAAATATATCTCAAAACAATCCCCATTTTTGTTTTCCAGAGGACAAAGAAAATCTTGGATTAGTTAGCTTCGTTTTACAGATCCTATCCATTGAACTATATGCAGTTTCCAACTAGGCATCTTTTTACAGTTCCTATCCATTGAACTATATGCAGTGTAGACGAACAATGTGAGATGAGAAAGCCACAACGCTGGGGCCCAAAGAATCATACTGCAGCAGCAATAGTCAGCCCATGATAAATCTCTGTTGAGTGCTCCTTTCTCTTTACCTCTTTACTCTTGTGTCTCTGACTTTGATTTCATAGCATATGTTTTTAGCTTGACACCGTGTTTGCAGATTTGATAAAGAAGGGTAGATGAAGAATCTATCAGAAGATTTTGTTGAACGAAACTTGCATTTTGATGTTATGAGTGTATTAATATATTCTGCAGTTTTAGGAAATTAGATAATAGGACCGACTAAAGGAGAATTTCGGTTAAACTATTTCTTTATTTGTTTGTGCAACCAAACTTATTTGGTTCTGATTGCAAGATAATAGGACCAGCTAACGGAGAACTTTTGCTAAAATATTTCTTTATTTTTTGTGCAACCATGGTTAATTGGTTTTGATTGATTGGTGGACATGCTGAATAATGGTAGTGTGCATGTGTGGCAGTGTATTTTTTCCACTCCATTTTGAGAATTTATGTTTTAGTTACAGAGCAGGAGGTACGAATGGCCGGTCCAGAAGCTCCTTAAAACGATTCTTTTAAAAGTATAATTTTATCTCTTTCTTCTTTTCTTCTCTATCCCTGATCTGGCAGCTTTGGTTCTGGCCTTTGTTTGCTTGAAAATCTCAAATCAAGAGGGCATGGCTTGATTGCTATCAATATTTTGAGCTGGTTACAAGTGTTGGATAATGAGCAACTAGTATTTTCTGAGGGCCAAAGGCCATTACATATACATGTGTGTGAAAGTGCAGAAAAGCCCCTTATACAATGGGGATGTACACAATGAACTATACACATCTAACACCCCCCCTCAAACTCATGGTGGATCAACAACACTGAGTTTGGAGAGGAAAAACTCATGCTGCGCTCGAGTCTGTGCCTTCGTGAAGAAGTCAGCCAACTGTAACTCAGAGGGCACATAGTGAAGAGCGAGAGTCTGATCCTGCACAGTAGCACGCACAAAGTGGGCATCCACACCGATGTGCTTGGTGAGCTCATGCTTCACCGGGTCACGCGCAATACTGATAGCACCGGTACTGTCGGACAGTAGAGGAGTGGAGGTAGTAGCAGACACACCAAAGTCCTCAAGTAACCACCGTAACCAGATCACCTCAGCCGTCAACATAGCCATGGCTCGCAACTCAGCCTTTGTACTCGAGCGAGAAACTGCAGTCTGCTTCTTTGTCTTCCAGGCAATAAGAGAGCCACCAAGAAAGACACAATAAGCAGACAGCGAGCGTCGATCCGAGGGATCACTAGCCCAGGTAGCATCAGAGTAGGCCTGGAGCTCAAGAGAGCTGGAGCGGGGAAAGAAAAGGCGCTGAGAGATCGTGCCACGAAGATATCGTAGAACACGGAGGAGATGACTATAGTGGACAGAGGTGGGGGCTGAAACAAACTGACTCAGGATGTGGACAGGATAGGAGATGTCAGGACGCGTAACAGCAAGATAGACCAGACTGCCAACAAGATGACGATAGCGAGTGGGATTAGGAAGAGGGTCACCATCGGTGGCACGAAGCTGAACGTTGAGCTCCATAGGAGTCACAACCGTGCGCTTATCACCAAGAGCAGCGCGAGCAAGAAGATCCTGAATATATTTTTCTTGGGAGATGTAGAAGCCATCAGAGGTCGAGGAGATCTCAATCCCAAGAAAGTAGCGAAGTGGACCAAGATCAGTCATAAGAAACTGGTCGCGAAGGCGAGCCTTAACAAAGGCGATGTAGTCAGTGTCGTCACCAGTGATGATCATGTCATCAACATAGAGAAGGAGAAGAGTCCGACCACGAGGAGAGGTGTGAACAAACAGCGCAGGATCATGGTCACTGGGCAAGAAACCAGCAGCGGTCACCACAGATGCGAAGCGCTCAAACCAGACGCGAGGGGCCTGTTTGAGACCATATAGAGAGCGGCGAAGTCTACAGACCATACCATCAAGAGCATAGTACCCCTGTGGTGGCTGCATATAAACCTCCTCACGCAACTCGCCATTGAGAAAAGCGTTCTGAACATCAAGTTGAGAGATAGACCACTGACGAACAGAAGCCACAGCAAGAAGTGTGTGAACAGTGGTCATGTGGGCCACAGGAGCGAATGTCTCATCATAATCACGTCCCTGCTCCTGTTGGAAACCACGGGCTACAAGACGAGCTTTGTAGCGCTCAAGAGAACCATCGGAGCGAGTCTTAACCTTGTAGACCCACTTGCAGGTGATGGGACGAACGCCGGAAGGGAGAGGAACCAGATCCCAAGTGCCAGAGCGCTCAAGGGCAACAAGCTCTTCGGCCATCGCAAGCTGCCACTCAGGCTGAGTCATGGCAGTCCGATAGGAAGTGGGCTCAGCAATGGCAGAGAGACCATACCGATCAGGGGAGTAGCGATCAGGTGGGCGGCGAGGCCGAGCACGGAGATTATGAACCGGGGGAGATGTGGAGGGAGGAGCACCAGAGGTGGAAGGCTCATCAGGGGAGACATCCTCAGTATGAGGGCGACGAGTATAGTGGAGAGGAAACGGTGAGAGAGGGCGACGGACTGAAGATGATGGTGAATAGGTGAAGGAGGAGGATGGAGAGGATGGGGTCGGTGGTGAGGGAGAGGATGGGGTCAGTGGCGAGGGAGAAGGGAGGAGAGGTGCCAGAGGAAGAGGTGACACAGGAGGCACGTAGCGGGGTGTATCGGGAAGGAGAAGGAAAGCAATGTTACAGAGAAACTCGAGGAAGAAGAATGTGGGTAGTAAGAACGAGACTCATCAGAAGTCACATCACGCGAGATGCGCAAGCGACGACCTATAGGATCCCAACATCGATGGCCCTTGTGCTCATCGCTGTAGCCAAGGAAGACACACTCAACCGACTGAGCAGTCAGTTTGGTGCGTTCTCGGGGGGCAAGAAGAACATAGCACACACATCCAAACATACGAAGAGTTGAGTAATCGGGAGAGCGACCAGTGAGACACTCCATAGGAATACCACCCTGAAGAGCAGTTGATGGCTGAATGTTGATGAGATAGGTGGATGCGGAAACAGCCTCAGCCCAAAAGTGGGGTGGAAGGGAAGCATCAATCATTAGCGCACGAGTCGTCTCAAGCAAATGACGATGCTTGCGTTTGGCAACGCCATTCTGAGCATGAGCCCCAGGACATGAGAACTGGGCAAGAGTACCCTGTTCCGCTAGAAAACCACGCAATAGCTGAGAGATATACTCCCCAGCAGAGTCAGCACGAAAAGTACGAATGGACGTGGCAAACTGGGTGTGAACCATGGCAGCAAAACGTTTGTATATAGAGGGAACCTCGCTACGAGATTTCATGAAGTAGAGCCAAGTGTAGCGAGAGAAATCATCAATAAACAAAACATAGTAGCAATGACCACCTTTCGAATCAAAGGGAGCAGGACCCCAGACATCAGAATGAACTAAGTCAAACGGATGCTGAGATACTGACTCACTAGTAGGATAAGGTAACTGAGTCTGTTTGCCAAGTCTGCAACCATTACAATGTAAGGAGACATCTCCAGATACAGACCCTAAGAGGCCCTGACGCACTAAGGAAGATAAACGAGAGCCACAGATGTGACCAAGTCGATGATGCCACTGTTGGAAGGACGCAGACGAAGAGGCAGCAAGAGCATGAGAGCTGGCAGAAGTGGTGGCAGCGGAAGGAACACAAAGCCAGTCAACCTCCCAAAGGCCCTCTGACTCACGGCGCCGGGGGCCAGCACCAACCAAAGCTTTGGTGCGACGATCCTGAATGGAGCAAGAGTCGGTGTCAAGAATGACACGACAACCAGAATCAGTAAGTTGGGCAGCGGAAAAAAGATTCATGGTAAGGCGAGGAACATGAGAAACACTCGGAACAGAAAAAAATGGAGTGGAAAGAATACCACGACTAGCAACAGGAAGAGATGTGCCATCGGCAGTAAGAACATTAACAGGCAAATCAAGAGGTCGGAGAGAAGACAACGCGGAAGCATCAGAAGACATATGAAAAGAGGCTCCAGAATCCAGAACCCACGAAGATGTACCTGACTGTGTAGATGCCTGTGATGGTGAGGAAGATGGTGCAGTCACAGCAGCAGCAGAGCCAGTCGACGAGGAGCCTGAGGAAGCAAGAAGACGCTTGAGGCGAACAATGTCCTGGTCAGTGAGTGACGGAGTCGAGGAAGACATAGGAGGCCCGCTGGAGGAGGAGCGCCTCTGGTCTCGCTTCTTTTGGCGGCAATCAGACTCTGGATGACTGGGCCGGGAGCAGTAACCACAGACGGTGTCACGACGCGAAGTGCCCTTCTCAGCATAGGGAGGACGGCTCACCCCCCTGGAGGAGTAGGCAGGAGCGGTGGAGCAGTGAGGCGAGCAGACGACACAGGAGCCCGGGCAGCCAATACTGACGGAACCAGAAGCAACCCAGCAGAGCGAAGGCGTGTCTCCTCGGCACGAAGCTCAGCAAGCACCTCCGAGAGAGGAACACGACCACGAGCAAGCAAGTGAGCACGTCTGGGCTCAAACTCAGATCGAAGACGAGATAAGAACTCATGAACCCTCTGAAACTCCAAGTCAGACCGTGTAGTCTGACAGCAACGGCAAGTTCCACAAACAACTGTCCGCAATGAGTCAAGCTGGCGCCAGATGGCAGAGCACTGTGAATAGAACTCATCAACAGTCAAGTCACCCTGCTGAAGAGCATGCTCCTGTCGCACCACAGATAAGTAAAGAGCATCACCAGAGGGCTGATAACGCTGACAGAGATAAGACCACATCGCTGCAACGGTGCCGAGGCCTATGAACTCTGACGCAAACTGAGGAAGGACACTCGCAGTGAGAACAGCAGCAGCACGGGCATCATCATTGCACCACTGAGTGTAAGCAGCCAGATCATCCCGGTAGACAGCAAGAGCATCTGAATAGGCAGATACCTGTTGATCATAAGCATCAACCGCAGCATTATCAAGCGCCTTGGTTGCATCGCGATTAGCCTGAGAAGCATCAGGAGCAAGGACCGGCGGCACCGGCGGGGTAGGAGCCACAGGAGCAACAGGGCATGGCGGACAGGAGACCTCGTCAGAGAGAACGCCCCATAGAAGGAGACCACGCATATGAATGCGCATGAACCCCGCAAACTCGGCATAGTTGGTGCCATCGAAGATCACCGAGCACCGAGGGACGGCGACATAGCACGAAGAGGACATAAGGAAACCGCTCTGTTTTTTTTTGGTCAACCGCTATAGGACCCGATCTGGATCGGACTGGATCGAGAAGCAGGCGCTGAATCAAGCGACGAGGGCAGGGGCACCGCAGCGGGAGAGGCCTGGAGGAGAGGCAGCGGACTTGGGCGGCCGGACCTGGCGGCGGCCGGGCTGGGCGACGGCGGCCGGACCTAGCGGCGGCCAGGCTGGGCGGCGGCGGCCGGGTCTGGCTGCGACCGGGCGGGGCGGCTGCGGCCCGACAATGTAGCGGCGGCGGCCGAACGGAGCTGGACGAGACCAGCACGGAGAGAGCCGCAAGCCACGGCCGTGCTTGAGAGCGGCTGCTCGAGAGGAGCCGGGCAGGGGCGTGCTCGAGAGCTCCTGCTCACGCGAAGACGGGTGACGACGAGCCTGACGAGGACGAGTCGGAGCAGAGGATGGCCGGAGATCGAGGATGGGATCTAGCGACTAGGATGGAGCGCACGGAGTTGCATCGTGCGGGAGAGGGAAGAACCTAACATCTGATACCATGTTGGATAATGAGCAACTAGTATTTTCTGAGGGCCAAAGGCCATTACATATACATGTGTGTGAAAGTGCAGAAAAGCCCCTTATACAATGGGGATGTACACAATAAACTATACACATCTAACAACAAGAACTTGGAATTTATAGGACAACAAAGTGTACATTCTAAAATCTGAACTAACACAAATATTCTTTGTTGCCTGTGCATTTTCCTCCCCTGAAAGATAATACTGTTGCCCTCCATCTGATTCTTTCCTTCCTCATTTACTCGAGGAATTACATTATCTTTTTTTTTGCGACAGCTGGTTTAGTAGGCCTGACTTGTGATCAAACTTGGTGGTGGTTCTGCATGGTCTGGCGCTCACTTCTTAACTTCTCTCGATTTATGTTTTTTTTTTCTTGTTTCAATTCATATCAAACTGATTATATTTGCACATAGGTTGAAGACTTTATTTCTCGCGTGGAGGTATTTTGGCCGAAGGAACTGAATTTTTTCCAGTTCCTAAGCACTTACCTCGTGTTTGCTTCTAAAGCATACGTGAATTAGGTGCCGGTTTGGATCAGTTACAATGGTGCGGTAGAGCAGATTGGTTCAGACGTGTTGCATGGGAAGCAATTTCTTGAGTAGGTTCCTCTGCTTGCTCCTCCTATATTTTGATGCTTATGTCCTAATGATCTGGCAAGTTCTGTGTATCACTCGCTAAGTTGCAAAATATAACACGCTGAGTATACTGTTCTTTAGCTAGATCATCGAGCAAGAAGTATGCTCTTACAATATTGCGGGTACTGCTTATTTCGCCGATTTCTTTTGTGGAAGGTGGGTGTTCTTAGGATTGTTCCTTTTGAGAGTGAGCTTCTGTCGGGTTGCATTAGTACCTAACACTCATTTTATTTGGCATTCCAACTATCGGTTGCAAAAGAGAGCAAGGGATATAGAAGAAATCTCCAGGCAGCTATTGATTAATGCTTTTCTTTTTCACTCTGGATTTGCAAAGTGATTTCCATCTATTCTTTGCTTGGTGCCCAGGTGGTGTTCACTACTAGGTTCAAAGTATGCTCAGATTATCTATCAGATCGTGAAATTCACTTCCTTTATAAGCCTATCCTTAGGTACACTGGAGATGAAGTTCAATCAGCAGTACAAACTTCTATTGAGTAGGCTCATTATTAAGTTCATATACAATTATGTGTGTTGAATTCTTGTTATTTTCCATTTCTTATAGGAAATAAATCATCAGTGGCATACTTGGTTTCCCATATTATTTTTGGTTATAGATTTAAAGTGACCTTAACCCAACAACAACAACAACAAAGCCTTTAGTCCGCATCCCCTCCTTCCTCCCAAGGGCTCTCCTTAATGACCCTCTCCTTGAACGCCTGAGCTACCTCTCCCTTGAGCTTCCACCTCTAGCGACTTTGGCACGCTTATCCCGCTTGGCACGAATCCGAAAGCGGAAGTCAGCAACCACCTCCAGGTATCACCTTACAGTCTAGGCACGCACGCCTATCTTCTCTTCTCGAGGGGATGAAATCAATCTGGCTAGAGTGTTGGCCACTACTAAAAGTCACCAAATGTGATTCTCTCTTTCTAAAGAGGGTGTTAGCTACAATCATGTCGTAGGCTAGAGCAAAGCTTAAGACATCTCCGCCTTCTTGATTCCTGATGCCATAGCCAAAGCCCCCATGCGCCTCTTCAAAACCTGTGTTAGATGTACCCACGTGGCCATTGAGGTCTCCTCCTATGAAGAACTTCTCGCCAATCGGTACACTCCTAACCATGTCTTCCAGGCCTTCCCAGAACTCCCTTTTGGTGTTCTCATTGTGGCCTACTTGCGGGGCATACGCGCTGATAACATTGAGAACTAAGTCCCCAACTACCAGCTTGACCAGGATAATCCGGTCCCCACGTCTCTTGACGTCTACCACTCCATACTTGAGGCTCTTGTTGATCAAGATGCCTACGCCGTTTCTGTTTGCAACCATCCCCGTGTACCACATCTTGAAGCCGGTATCCTCCACCTCCTTCGCCTTCTGTCCCCTCCATTTGGTTTCTTGGACACAAAGGATATCAACACCTCTCCTCACCGTTAAATCAACTAGCTCCCGAAGCTTCCCTGTCAAGAGATCTTACGCTCTAGCTACCTAAACGAATCCTCCCGGGCTCGGCTGGCTTCCTTACCCTTCGCACTCATCGAGTCAAATGCGAAGACCCTTGCTCATTTTCCACTACATCGGGACGCCAATGTAGCGCGCCACTAAGGATGTAACAACCCGATCCTCGCTCACTTGCCACCGTATCCGGATCAAGATATGGCGCACCACCAGGGGGTGACGGCCCGGCCCTTGCCCATTTTCCACCACACCCGGGTTCTGATGTGGCGCGTCGCTGAAAGGGTTACGCCCCAACAAAAATCTTTTGGGTTTCATCTCCATAAGAGTGGCTGAGTTTTTACGTTGGCTCGCCAAGCCTATCACAACCCTCCTTTACCCGGGCTTCGGACCGGCTAGACAACATAGGCGGAGTTAGTGACCTTAACCCAAACATCTGAAAATGAAATTAAAGCTATGTATAGAGAGAATGTGTTGACTCACTTGCTTGGCATGAATTCCGGTATGCCGTGAGTGAGACCGCTTCACTTTGCTTCCAATATAGTAGATGCCAGAAGTGGTGCTCGTACATACAACCGTCAGAGATGTATATGTAGCCATTTCCGCTGTAGAAAGGAATGATATTTTAGTTGGTTGTGAGTTTCATTGCTGGAGAGGACCGATTATCTGCACGTACATATAGTATTGCCATGTTCTCCTTGTTCATGCATCATCCACCGTTGCTGTCAAATTGATGTTCCATTGCTCTATGTACTGGTGTTATAGGCTGCCATTTGTTTTGTTGAACAGTTTGCCAAACTGATTATGTACTGGTGTTACAGACTACTACTCCCTCTGTTCACTTTTATAAGACGCTGTAGACATTTCAGACAGTGCCTAAAACAGTTCAATCTTAGCTGTCTGAAACGTCTTATAAAAATGAACGGAGGGAGTATTTGTTTTGTCTGGCTTAGTAAGTAATTCATTTGGTCATGCCCCTTTTCTTTTTCAACTATCATTTGCCAACCTCTTCATTATCTGACTACACATATGTTCCTATATACAGATGTCATTGGGAGTGCCTGGCTGACGTATGCGGTCATCGGGAGCGGTTGTATTGTTTGGTCCTCGACAATTTTGACTGAAGATTCCTGGGCTTTACCATTGCGAAATCATGTGAGAAGAGGTGTTCCAAGAATTCTTTTGAAAGGCATGTGTATACAGGCCATTTGTCTTACTACAATTTTTCTTTTTGTCTTTGTGAGTTGCTGAAAAGATCTTGAGATGTTTGATTGGTTTCAACTCAGTTGAAGTTGTTAGGATGATTTGGTTGCATCTTCTGGGAAATGTACCGTGATGGATTCATATAGATTCTTGAGTGGTGCAACCCTTTGTACTGTGTTTTCCTCATTCTTGCTGATTTTCTCCCTGTGGCGCCACCTTTTGTTTTGAGCATATCTCTTGTTTCACAACTACTTTAGTTTACAACTATTCTACCAAGGAAGAAGACACAGTGGTGAAGTCATCGCAACTAAC
Organism: Triticum aestivum; assembly: GCF_018294505.1. NCBI lineage: Eukaryota > Viridiplantae > Streptophyta > Magnoliopsida > Poales > Poaceae > Triticum > Triticum aestivum. The sequence continues at coordinate 180,834,293 of NC_057810.1, read as the reverse complement.
ATGGCTCTATGTTATCTGAATAAGATAACATAATATCCAAGCTCAAGTATATATTTTCAAAGATAAATTATCCTTGGTTTTACATGTTAAAGGGTTTGAATTATTACTTGCTAAAACCTACTTCTACTAAGTCAAATATTTTCAAAAAATATAGCCATGGTCTTTGCATTTGCTTAAACATAAAATTACTAAAAAAATACAAATATTTTCAACGCGCACATGGTTTCAAATGGGACTCTGCGCCATTTGGCGCAACGGGTTAGTAGAAATACCCCTCCTAAAAAAAGGCCTCCTTAATATGTTCCTACATGCTACTCCCTCCATCCCAAAATTCTTGTCTTAGATTTGTCGAATTGATACATTTGTATTTAGACAAATCTAAGACAAGTATTTTGGGACGGAGGAAGTATTAGATATACATATTTTTTTTAGCACCAACGTATGTATTTCTTTTAACAATTTTTTAACACATGCAGTGTGTATTTATTTTGTTTAAATTGGACTCTATGCTATCAAATTAAAATGTGTATATATATCTCATTGTAGACAACAATCCATCATGTTTCCTTTTAAAAGGGATTAAACCATTTTTTTTATCGCGCACATGATTTTAGCGTGCCTCTGCGCCATTTGGCGCAACAGGTTCACTAGTGATCAACAAGTATAACAAATAAGTTTTGCGTCGATTCAATATGACCGTTTTTCTAACGTCATACCCTCGGTGTTGTTTTAGGACTATCGTAATACTTCAATGATATCCTAAGATCCGAAAAATGTGATCACCAACAACACTTGAGTAGGTCCTAGAGGCGGGACCGAAAACCTATTGTTTACATGTTTATCATTTCACACATACATATGAGTTTTTCACTGAATCGCATATTTCAGGATCATAGCAGTTATAGCATGAAATATAAACTTTTAATTATGAATAACGAAAATATAATAAATACAATATTATTGCCTCTAAGGCATATTTCCAACACCTCGACAAACGCACACACCCTTAGTTGCGCCTCAAAAATTTGCAACTAGTACAAAAAAAGTGTCCCCAATTTGATTGTAGACAAAAAAGATCATTAATTAGAAAAGGTACATCTTTCCCTTAATAATAATAAAGTACAGATTGACTCCATTGGTTCACCATCACAATATGCTTCTTCCCGTGATTTTACGCTTTCCATTTAAATTTAAATTTAAAACGCTCTATCTGTTTCCTGCGTCTGAATTTTGTTCTCCCATACGTGGCTGATGTGGCTGATTCGCCAAACTGGGCCTCGGCTGGGGCTGCATCCATGCTCAATTGTGTCGTCGTAGGCTGGTTCACCGTCGTTTTCCATATCTGGTTGTATGTGCGTGTGTTTGAATTAAAAGAAATTAAAAAAAATGGTGGACGCCACAGGATTTGATCGCTGGTCTGCCATGTTGATTGCAGCGCAGCAGACCACTCGGGCTCGATTGCTAATTTGGGCCTCTGGAACCTTAAGAATAAAGGATAGGCGTATTCGGGCCGAGATCAATGGGCACGGTCGTGATGGGCATGTACGAGTGCTGCGGCCCACTGGACGGACAAGGGACCAGGCTGGAAATTGTTTTGCCCACTGGATGGACCAAGCTGGAAGTTGTTTTTCATATTTGTTTACTTATCAAATAGTCCCACCTTGCTATTTTACATTAATTTTTACCAGTGTATATAGGCCTAGCAAAAAAGGAAAAAATTGCATTAGAAATAAAGAAGGAAGGAGAAAGAGAGAAGAAGGAAATAAACGGTAATTATGTGGGCATCATGATATAAGGAAAGAAAGAGAAAGAAAACCTAATTAATAGGAGGTGCGGGAATCAATGGCAGGTTGCCATGCCATCTTATGAGTAAAAATGATGTGGCATTTTTTAATCCTCACTGAATTCATGTCATTTTTTTCTTCCATTATGTTTTCCTTTCTCTTATAATCTTTACTAAATTTGCGCCAAATTTGTAGCACATTGAACATTATGTTTGCACATACAATCCTCACTAAATTTATGTCAATTGTTTCTACCATTCTAACCCACAGGCATATATACTATTTTTAATATATAAATGGAGGTATAATAGTATTGGTCCTCCTATTTCGTATGTCCATGGTGTTTCCTCATACTGAGCTAGGGTATTCTACCAATCGTCTGTCTTGGGCCACTTGGCCTATGCCAAGTTCGCCTGCGTAACGTTCCACCAATAAAAAAAACGGTGCCCTCCCAACATGTCCGTGCGACCTGACCCAACAACAATTATTTCCCCTAGCGCGACTAGGGTTCCACCTTTTCCTCCGGCGGCGACGCTAGGAGTCCACGTAAAAACCTTCACGGCGGCGGGTTCCTTCCGGCGGCCGGGATCGCTACTTTGTCCAAACGCCAGAGTTCTGTCTGCATGATGAGTCTACCGCAGGATTCGGGGGTGAGGAGGGATCTAGGGAAGGGGGACGTAGTCCCGATGGGAGTAGGAGGAGGGGAAGCATCATGTGGAAGGGGGATAGATGGGCCGCAGGAGATGAGGAGGGAGATGAGTACTATGGGGGGTGCGGGTGGATCGGCAGGGGTGGAGGAAGTTTTTGGTGAAGATGAAGATTGGGAGGCTTATGGCCCGGAGGCGGACCTGGAAGATCAATTTGCGGGTTTGAAGCTTCATGGCGAGGAAGAAGATGATCTCGATCTATCTGGTGAGGTCGATGAACTGATCAAAGGAGTCCGCTGGCTGGGGCTCTTTAGGGTTTACACAACGAAGCCGTTTAGCCACACTACGCTCCTGAGACAGATGAGGAACGCGTGGTCATCAGCACAAGGTGTAACTTTCAACATAAAAGGCCCAAATCTTTTCTTGGTGCAGTGCCACTGCCTCGGAGATTGGAAGAGAATCATGGAGGGAGGCCCGTGGCTTTTCCGCAATTCGGCGCCAATTATCATACAGGAGTATGATGGCTTTACTGATGTGAATGAGTACAAGTTGAATAAGATCCCGCTATGGGCAAGAGTCAAGGGCCTGCCGGATGGATTAACGGCGAAGAAGGAACTTGCAGAGAAGGTGGCATCAAAGGTGGGAGAACCACCATTCACTGTTGTCGTGAATGAGGGCAAAATTAACCCGGCTAGAACTTTAAGGGCCAGAGTTTTTGTGGATGTTAACAAGCCACTGGTGCGGTTTGTGCCTATTACAATCAAGAAGAGCAAAAAGTATCCTGTGTTTTATGACAAACTGCCAGTGTTCTGTTATTTTTGTGGTCTGATCGGGCATACTGTGGAAGAATGCGGTGATGGCATCCACGAATCGGACTCATGTGAATGGGGGGAATGGCTGCTGTGGAGCAATGAAGGTTTTGGGCCTGGCATGGAGGGGAGGGGAGGTAGAGAAGGAGGAGGTTTAGGAGGCAGAACGGGTGGTAGAGGAGCTAGGGGGGTCATCAAGGAAGAGGAGGAGGTGGGGCTGCTGGAAGGGGGCTAGGGAGGATGTTTTTTATGCAGAAGGAGAAGAGCATCATGATCAAATCCCGCCTGAGAGTCAAAAGACTGCCCGTAAGAGGCTGGTTGCAGCTGACGGCACAGTCAGCGTACGAGGGCAGGAGCTACCGAACCTGGCTGGTAAAGTGGCTAATACAGTACTGCTGCTGGAGAACACCGCGGGAAGCACAAGTGGAGGGGTGATCTCTACCCCGGAAAAAGTTCCTACGGTGAAAAGAAGGAAGCAGGATGGAGAGATGGATACCACGAGTCAGGCGGCCTCCCTCGAGGAGGACTGCCGAGTCCAATGAGGACTCTATGTTGGAACTGTCGTGGGATTGGCGACCCCGCGACAGTCCGTGAGCTCCGCGATCTCGTGGAGGCTTGTGCGCCGATGGTGCTTTGTATTGTGGAGACCCAAATTGCGAAGTACCGGGTGGAAGATTTGGTTGGTAGTCTAGGTTTTGATAGTAGTTCTGGAGTAGGCAGTAGTGGGCGTAGTGGAGGTCTATGCTTGTACTGGAAGAATTCTATAAATCTTGAAATAAAGACCTTTTCTCAGTATCATATAGACTCAGTGGTTACCGAACCAGGCAAGGATCCATGGAGGATGTCTTGTTTCTATGGGGCAGCCAGCAGGAGTATGCGATACAAAACTTGGGATACAATGAAGATTTTGAAGGGAGAAAACAGTTTGCCCTGGGTGTGCATCGGTGACTTTAACGAGATTCTGCGGCCCAAGGAGCAAATGGGTCCGAACGAGCGTGATAGTGCTCAAATAGCTGGTTTTCGGGAAGCAGCTGATGTGTGTGAATTGGCGGATATTGGATACAGGGGCTTGGACTGGACGTTCGAGAAGAGGATAGTTGGGGGGGGGGGACTATTGTAGGGTTCGGTTGGACCGGGCCCTAGCTTCCCCAAGTTGGTCAGCGATGTTTCCTTTTGCGTCTTTGGAACACCTCACTGCAGCAAAGTCTGATCATAGTCCCATCCTTCTACTTAATGAGTTGGAAGCGGGAAACCTGAGATTAGCTTTGAACAAGCCTTTTCGCTATGAATGCATATGGGAGCAGGAAGTTTCTTTCAGAGGCACGGTTGAGGAGGCGTGGCAGAAGTACCAGCCGACAACTACTGCGGCCGAACTTGCGGCAAAACTAACAACAGTGGCCGCAATGCTGAAACGCTGGGGTCGCAACTTTCGGCTCGGTACGAAAGGAGCTTCGGGAGCTGCGCCAGCAGCTTACTGAACTTAGAGCGCACCCTTTAAGAGTTGCACCGGGAGCAGAAGAAAAGAGGGTTCAGGACAGGATTGTTGAACTATCCTACAGAGAAGATATTATGATGAGGCAACGATCTCGAGTCAAGTGGCTTGCTGAGGGGGATAATAACACCCAATACTTTCAGAAAAAAGCCAGTGCTAGGAGAGCAAAAAATACAATTACCAAATTGCAGCGGCAAGATGGTACGGTATGCAATGAACCCACAGAGATGGCTAGTATGGCCAGCGATTTCTATGAAAATTTGTACACATCACAGGGGACTATTGGGATGGAAGAGGTCCTATCACACATACCGGCTTGAGTTGATGCGGGTATGAATGCACGCCTTAATGCCCCTTATACTAATGAAGAGGTAAAAGTTGCCCTGTTTCAAATGTTTCCAACCAAAGCACCGGGGCCGGATGGCTTTCCCGCGCACTTTTTTCAGAGGCACTGGGAGCTTTGTGGAGAGGAGGTTACAGGTATGATCATTCGAGTGCTCAATGGAGATGACTCGCCGAAGGAGATAAATCGCACGTTCATCGTTCTTATTCCCAAGATAGCAAGTCCAAAAACATTAGGACAGTTTCGGCCTATAAGCATGTGTGCGGCGGCGGGGACAGGCAACCACACGCAGATTTTGGGGAGCGACACGATGCCAAGGTGAACTTCCCCTCCGCTCCTGACCTCTCTCTCTCTCTCTCTCTCTCTCTCTCTCTCAATAATCTCCTCTTGATCTTGCTATTCCATTTGCAGGGATTATAGGCTTATTATTATATAGCAAGCAACCGTAGGTGGGTAAGTTCTTTCTTCTTGCATGAAATTGTTCTACTGATTCCTCAATGCTTTGTTCATGACTATGTTCTTGCTTTATCCTTTTTTTTAGAAGAACGTTTTGTCTTTTTTTACTTTCCAATTTCGATGTAATGGATATTGATTGTGGTAGTTCAGATAGCACCTTTTGTATTGCTTTGGTTTTAATAAAGTAAACTAGAGTAGGGGCATGTGCATGTTCAAATGATAATGGAAGATATTGTTTGTTTGGTGCTACAAAATATATCTCAAAACAATCCCCATTTTTGTTTTCCAGAGGACAAAGAAAATCTTGGATTAGTTAGCTTCGTTTTACAGATCCTATCCATTGAACTATATGCAGTTTCCAACTAGACATCTTTTTACAGTTCCTATCCATTGAACTATATGCAGTGTAGACGAACAATGTGAGATGAGAAAGCCACAACGCTGGGGCCCAAAGAATCATACTGCAGCAGCAATAGTCAGCCCATGATAAATCTCTGTTGAGTGCTCCTTTCTCTTTACCTCTTTACTCTTGTGTCTCTGACTTTGATTTCATAGCATATGTTTTTAGCTTGACACCGTGTTTGCAGATTTGATAAAGAAGGGTAGATGAAGAATCTATCAGAAGATTTTGTTGAACGAAACTTGCATTTTGATGTTATGAGTGTATTAATATATTCTGCAGTTTTAGGAAATTAGATAATAGGACCGACTAAAGGAGAATTTCGGTTAAACTATTTCTTTATTTGTTTGTGCAACCAAACTTATTTGGTTCTGATTGCAAGATAATAGGACCAGCTAACGGAGAACTTTTGCTAAAATATTTCTTTATTTTTTGTGCAACCATGGTTAATTGGTTTTGATTGATTGGTGGACATGCTGAATAATGGTAGTGTGCATGTGTGGCAGTGTATTTTTCCACTCCATTTTGAGAATTTATGTTTTAGTTACAGAGCAGGAGGTACGAATGGCCGGTCCAGAAGCTCCTTAAAACGATTCTTTTAAAAGTATAATTTTATCTCTTTCTTCTTTTCTTCTCTATCCCTGATCTGGCAGCTTTGGTTCTGGCCTTTGTTTGCTTGAAAATCTCAAATCAAGAGGGCATGGCTTGATTGCTATCAATATTTTGAGCTGGTTACAAGTGTTGGATAATGAGCAACTAGTATTTCCTGAGGGCCAAAGGCCATTACATATACATGTGTGTGAAAGTGCAGAAAAGCCCCTTATACAATGGGGATGTACACAATGAACTATACACATCTAACACCCCCCCTCAAACTCATGGTGGATCAACAACACTGAGTTTGGAGAGGAAAAACTCATGCTGCGCTCGAGTCTGTGCCTTCGTGAAGAAGTCAGCCAACTGTAACTCAGAGGGCACATAGTGAAGAGCGAGAGTCTGATCCTGCACAGCAGCACGCACAAAGTGGGCATCCACACCGATGTGCTTGGTGAGCTCATGCTTCACCGGGTCACGCGCAATACTGATAGCACCGGTACTGTCGGACAGTAGAGGAGTGGAGGTAGTAGCAGACACACCAAAGTCCTCAAGTAACCACCGTAACCAGATCACCTCAGCCGTCAACATAGCCATGGCTCGCAACTCAGCCTTTGTACTCGAGCGAGAAACTGCAGTCTGCTTCTTTGTCTTCCAGGCAATAAGAGAGCCACCAAGAAAGACACAATAAGCAGACAGCGAGCGTCGATCCGAGGGATCACTAGCCCAGGTAGCATCAGAGTAGGCCTGAAGCTCAAGAGAGCTGGAGCGGGGAAAGAAAAGGCGCTGAGAGATCGTGCCACGAAGATATCGTAGAACACGGAGGAGATGACTATAGTGGACAGAGGTGGGGGCTGAAACAAACTGACTCAGGATGTGGACAGGATAGGAGATGTCAGGACGCGTAACAGCAAGATAGACCAGACTGCCAACAAGATGACGATAGCGAGTGGGATTAGGAAGAGGGTCACCATCGTGGCACGAAGCTGAACGTTGAGCTCCATAGGAGTCACAACCGTGCGCTCATCACCGAGAGCAGCGCGAGCAAGAAGATCCTGAATATATTTTTCTTGGGAGATGTAGAAGCCATCAGAGGTCGAGGAGATCTCAATCCCAAGAAAGTAGCGAAGTGGACCAAGATCAGTCATAAGAAACTGGTCGCGAAGGCGAGCCTTAACAAAGGCGATGTAGTCAGTGTCGTCACCAGTGATGATCATGTCATCAACATAGAAAAGAAGAAGAGTCCGACCACGAGGAGACGTGTGAACAAACAGTGCGGGATCATGGTCACTGGGCAAGAAACCAGCAGCGGTCACCACAGAGGCGAAACGCTCAAACCAGGCGTGAGGGGCCTGTTTGAGACCATATAGAGAGCGGCGAAGTCTACAGACCATACCATCAGGAGCATAGTACCCCTGTGGTGGCTGCATATAAACCTCCTCACGCAACTCGCCATTGAGAAAAGCGTTCTGAACATCAAGTTGAGAGATAGACCACTGACGAACAGAAGCCACAGCAAGAAGTGTGTGAACAGTGGTCATGTGGGCCACAGGAGCGAATGTCTCATCATAATCACGTCCCTGCTCCTGTTGGAAACCACGGGCTACAAGACGAGCTTTGTAGCGCTCAAGAGAACCATCGGAGCGAGTCTTAACCTTGTAGACCCACTTGCAGGTGATGGGACGAACGCCGGAAGGGAGAGGAACCAGATCCCAAGTGCCAGAGCGCTCAAGGGCAACAAGCTCTTCGGCCATCGCAAGCTGCCACTCAGGCTGAGTCATGGCAGTCCGATAGGAAGTGGGCTCAGCAATGGCAGAGAGACCATACCGATCAGGGGAGTAGCGATCAGGTGGGCGGCGAGGCCGAGCACGGAGATTATGAACCGGGGGAGATGTGGAGGGAGGAGCACCAGAGGTGGAAGGCTCATCAGGGGAGACATCCTCAGTATGAGGGCGACGAGTATAGTGGAGAGGAAACGGTGAGAGAGGGCGACGGACTGAAGATGATGGTGAATAGGTGAAGGAGGAGGATGGAGAGGATGGGGTCGGTGGTGAGGGAGAGGATGGGGTCAGTGGCGAGGGAGAAGGGAGGAGAGGTGCCAGAGGAAGAGGTGACACAGGAGGCACGTAGCGGGGTGTATCGGGAAGGAGAAGGAAAGCAATGTTACAGAGAAACTCGAGGAAGAAGAATGTGGGTAGTAAGAACGAGACTCATCAGAAGTCACATCACGCGAGATGCGCAAGCGACGACCTATAGGATCCCAACATCGATGGCCCTTGTGCTCATCGCTGTAGCCAAGGAAGACACACTCAACCGACTGAGCAGTCAGTTTGGTGCGTTCTCGGGGGGCAAGAAGAACATAGCACACACATCCAAACATACGAAGAGTTGAGTAATCGGGAGAGCGACCAGTGAGACACTCCATAGGAATACCACCCTGAAGAGCAGTTGATGGCTGAATGTTGATGAGATAGGTGGATGCGGAAACAGCCTCAGCCCAAAAATGGGGTGGAAGGGAAGCATCAATCATTAGCGCACGAGCCGTCTCAAGCAAATGACGATGCTTGCGTTCGGCAACGCCATTCTGAGCATGAGCCCCAGGACATGAGAACTGGGCAAGAGTACCCTGTTCCGCTAGAAAACCACGCAACAGCTGAGAGATATACTCCCCAGCAGAGTCAGCACGAAAAGTACGAATGGACGTGGCAAACTGGGTGTGAACCATGGCAGCAAAACGTTTGTATATAGAGGGAACCTCGCTACGAGATTTCATGAAGTAGAGCCAAGTGTAGCGAGAGAAATCATCAATAAACAAAACATAGTAGCAATGACCACCTTTCGAATCAAAGGGAGCAGGACCCCAGACATCAGAATGAACTAAGTCAAACGGATGCTGAGATACTGACTCACTAGTAGGATAAGGTAACTGAGTCTGTTTGCCAAGTCTGCAACCATTACAATGTAAGGAGACATCTCCAGATACAGACCCTAAGAGGCCCTGACGCACTAAGGAAGATAAACGAGAGCCACAGATGTGACCAAGTCGATGATGCCACTGCTGGAAGGACGCAGACGAAGAGGCAGCAAGAGCATGAGAGCTGGCAGAAGTGGTGGCAGCGGAAGGAACACAAAGCCAGTCAACCTCCCAAAGGCCCTCTGACTCACGGCGCCGGGGGCCAGCACCAACCAAAGCTTTGGTGCGACGATCCTGAATGGAGCAAGAGTCGGTGTCAAGAATGACACGACAACCAGAATCAGTAAGTTGGGCAGCGGAAAAAAGATTCATGGTAAGGCGAGGAACATGTGAAACACTCGGAACAGAAAAGGATGGAGTGGAAAGAATACCACGACTAGCAACAGGAAGAGATGTGCCATCGGCAGTAATAACATTAACAGGCAAATCAAGAGGTCGGAGAGAAGACAACGCGGAAGAATCAGAAGACATATGAAAAGAGGCTCCAGAATCCAGAACCCACGAAGATGTACCTGACTGTGTAGATGCCTGTGATGGTGAGGAAGATGGTGCAGTCACAGCAGCAGCAGAGCCAGTCGACGAGGAGCCTGAGGAAGCAAGAAGACGCTTGAGGCGAACAATGTCCTGGTCAGTGAGTGACGGAGTCGAGGAAGACACAGGAGGCCCGCTGGAGGAGGAGCGCCTCTGGTCTCGCTTCTTTTGGCGGCAATCAGACTCTGGATGACTGGGCCGGGAGCAGTAACCACAGACGGTGTCACGACGCGAAGTGCCCTTCTCAGCATAGGGAGGACGGCTCACCCCCCTGGAGGAGTAGGCAGGAGCGGTGGAGCAGTGAGGCGAGCAGACGACACAGGAGCCCGGGCAGCCAATACTGACGGAACCAGAAGCAACCCAGCAGAGCGAAGGCGTGTCTCCTCGGCACGAAGCTCAGCAAGCACCTCCGAGAGAGGAACACGACCACGAGCAAGCAAGTGAGCACGTCTGGGCTCAAACTCAGATCGAAGACGAGATAAGAACTCATGAACCCTCTGAAACTCCAAGTCAGACCGTGTAGTCTGACAGCAACGGCAAGTTCCACAAACAACTGTCCGCAATGAGTCAAGCTGGCGCCAGATGGCAGAGCACTGTGAATAGAACTCATCAACAGTCAAGTCACCCTGCTGAAGAGCATGCTCCTGTCGCACCACAGATAAGTAAAGAGCATCACCAGAGGGCTGATAACGCTGACAGAGATAAGACCACATCGCTGCAACGGTGCCGAGGCCTATGAACTCTGACGCAAACTGAGGAAGGACACTCGCAGTGAGAACAGCAGCAGCACGGGCATCATCATTGCACCACTGAGTGTAAGCAGCCAGATCATCCCGGTAGACAGCAAGAGCATCTGAATAGGCAGATACCTGTTGATCATAAGCATCAACCGCAGCATTATCAAGCGCCTTGGTTGCATCGCGATTAGCCTGAGAAGCATCAGGAGCAAGGACCGGCGGCACCGGCGGGGTAGGAGCCACAGGAGCAACAGGGCATGGCGGACAGGAGACCTCGTCAGAGAGAACGCCCCATAGAAGGAGACCACGCATATGAATGCGCATGAACCCCGCAAACTCGGCATAGTTGGTGCCATCGAAGATCACCGAGCACCGAGGGACGGCGACATAGCACGAAGAGGACATAAGGAAACCGCTCTGTTTTTTTTTGGTCAACCGCTATAGGACCCGATCTGGATCGGACTGGATCGAGAAGCAGGCGCTGAATCAAGCGACGAGGGCAGGGGCACCGCAGCGGGAGAGGCCTGGAGGAGAGGCAGCGGACTTGGGCGGCCGGACCTGGCGGCGGCCGGGCTGGGCGACGGCGGCCGGACCTAGCGGCGGCCAGGCTGGGCGGCGGCGGCCGGGTCTGGCTGCGACCGGGCGGGGCGGCTGCGGCCCGACAATGTAGCGGCGGCGGCCGAACGGAGCTGGACGAGACCAGCACGGAGAGAGCCGCAAGCCACGGCCGTGCTTGAGAGCGGCTGCTCGAGAGGAGCCGGGCAGGGGCGTGCTCGAGAGCTCCTGCTCACGCGAAGACGGGTGACGACGAGCCTGACGAGGACGAGTCGGAGCAGAGGATGGCCGGAGATCGAGGATGGGATCTAGCGACTAGGATGGAGCGCACGGAGTTGCATCGTGCGGGAGAGGGAAGAACCTAACATCTGATACCATGTTGGATAATGAGCAACTAGTATTTTCTGAGGGCCAAAGGCCATTACATATACATGTGTGTGAAAGTGCAGAAAAGCCCCTTATACAATGGGGATGTACACAATAAACTATACACATCTAACAACAAGAACTTGGAATTTATAGGACAACAAAGTGTACATTCTAAAATCTGAACTAACACAAATATTCTTTGTTGCCTGTGCATTTTCCTCCCCTGAAAGATAATACTGTTGCCCTCCATCTGATTCTTTCCTTCCTCATTTACTCGAGGAATTACATTATCTTTTTTTTTGCGACAGCTGGTTTAGTAGGCCTGACTTGTGATCAAACTTGGTGGTGGTTCTGCATGGTCTGGCGCTCACTTCTTAACTTCTCTCGATTTATGTTTTTTTTTTCTTGTTTCAATTCATATCAAACTGATTATATTTGCACATAGGTTGAAGACTTTATTTCTCGCGTGGAGGTATTTTGGCCGAAGGAACTGAATTTTTTCCAGTTCCTAAGCACTTACCTCGTGTTTGCTTCTAAAGCATACGTGAATTAGGTGCCGGTTTGGATCAGTTACAATGGTGCGGTAGAGCAGATTGGTTCAGACGTGTTGCATGGGAAGCAATTTCTTGAGTAGGTTTCTCTGCTTGCTCCTCCTATATTTTGATGCTTATGTCCTAATGATCTGGCAAGTTCTGTGTATCACTCGCTAAGTTGCAAAATATAACACGCTGAGTATACTGTTCTTTAGCTAGATCATCGAGCAAGAAGTATGCTCTTACAATATTGGGGGTACTGCTTATTTCGCCGATTTCTTTTGTGGAAGGTGGGTGTTCTTAGGATTGTTCCTTTTGAGAGTGAGCTTCTATCGGGTTGCATTAGTACCTAACACTCATTTTATTTGGCATTCCAACTATCGGTTGCAAAAGAGAGCAAGGGATATAGAAGAAATCTCCAGGCAGCTATTGATTAATGCTTTTCTTTTTCACTCTGGATTTGCAAAGTGATTTCCATCTATTTTTTCTTTGCTTGGTGCCCAGGTGGTGTTCACTACTAGGTTCAAAGTATGCTCAGATTATCTATCAGATCGTGAAATTCACTTCCTTTATAAGCCTATCCTTAGGTACACTGGAGATGAAGTTCAATCAGCAGTACAAACTTCTATTGAGTAGGCTCATTATTAAGTTCATATACAATTATGTGTGTTGAATTCTTGTTATTTTCCATTTCTTATAGGAAATAAATCATCAGTGGCATACTTGGTTTCCCATATTATTTTTGGTTATAGATTTAAAGTGACCTTAACCCAACAACAACAACAACAACAAAGCCTTTAGTCCGCATCCCCTCCTTCCTCCCAAGGGCTCTCCTTAATGACCCTCTCCTTGAACGCCTGAGCTACCTCTCCCTTGAGCTTCCACCTCTAGCGACTTTGGCACGCTTATCCCGCTTGGCACGAATCCGAAAGCGGAAGTCAGCAACCACCTCCAGGTATCACCTTACAGTCTAGGCACGCACGCCTATCTTCTCTTCTCGAGGGGATGAAATCAATCTGGCTAGAGTGTTGGCCACTACTAAAAGTCACCAAATGTGATTCTCTCTTTCTAAAGAGGGTGTTAGCTACAATCATGTCGTAGGCTAGAGCAAAGCTTAAGACATCTCCGCCTTCTTGATTCCTGATGCCATAGCCAAAGCCCCCATGCGCCTCTTCAAAACCTGTGTTAGATGTACCCACGTGGCCATTGAGGTCTCCTCCTATGAAGAACTTCTCGCCAATCGGTACACTCCTAACCATGTCTTCCAGGCCTTCCCAGAACTCCCTTTTGGTGTTCTCATTGTGGCCTACTTGCGGGGCATACGCGCTGATAACATTGAGAACTAAGTCCCCAACTACCAGCTTGACCAGGATAATCCGGTCCCCACGTCTCTTGACGTCTACCACTCCATACTTGAGGCTCTTGTTGATCAAGATGCCTACGCCGTTTCTGTTTGCAACCATCCCCGTGTACCACATCTTGAAGCCGGTATCCTCCACCTCCTTCGCCTTCTGTCCCCTCCATTTGGTTTCTTGGACACAAAGGATATCAACACCTCTCCTCACCGTTAAATCAACTAGCTCCCGAAGCTTCCCTGTCAAGAGATCTTACGCTCTAGCTACCTAAACGAATCCTCCCGGGCTCGGCTGGCTTCCTTACCCTTCGCACTCATCGAGTCAAATGCGAAGACCCTTGCTCATTTTCCACTACATCGGGACGCCAATGTAGCGCGCCACTAAGGATGTAACAACCCGATCCTCGCTCACTTGCCACCGTATCCGGATCAAGATATGGCGCACCACCAGGGGGTGACGGCCCGGCCCTTGCCCATTTTCCACCACACCCGGGTTCTGATGTGGCGCGTCGCTGAAAGGGTTACGCCCCAACAAAAATCTTTTGGGTTTCATCTCCATAAGAGTGGCTGAGTTTTTACGTTGGCTCGCCAAGCCTATCACAACCCTCCTTTACCCGGGCTTCGGACCGGCTAGACAACATAGGCGGAGTTAGTGACCTTAACCCAAACATCTGAAAATGAAATTAAAGCTATGTATAGAGAGAATGTGTTGACTCACTTGCTTGGCATGAATTCCGGTATGCCGTGAGTGAGACCGCTTCACTTTGCTTCCAATATAGTAGATGCCAGAAGTGGTGCTCGTACATACAACCGTCAGAGATGTATATGTAGCCATTTCCGCTGTAGAAAGGAATGATATTTTAGTTGGTTGTGAGTTTCATTGCTGGAGAGGACCGATTATCTGCACGTACATATAGTATTGCCATGTTCTCCTTGTTCATGCATCATCCACCGTTGCTGTCAAATTGATGTTCCATTGCTCTATGTACTGGTGTTATAGGCTGCCATTTGTTTTGTTGAACAGTTTGCCAAACTGATTATGTACTGGTGTTACAGACTACTACTCCCTCTGTTCACTTTTATAAGACGCTGTAGACATTTCAGACAGTGCCTAAAACAGTTCAATCTTAGCTGTCTGAAACGTCTTATAAAAATGAACGGAGGGAGTATTTGTTTTGTCTGGCTTAGTAAGTAATTCATTTGGTCATGCCCCTTTTCTTTTTCAACTATCATTTGCCAACCTCTTCATTATCTGACTACACATATGTTCCTATATACAGATGTCATTGGGAGTGCCTGGCTGACGTATGCGGTCATCGGGAGCGGTTGTATTGTTTGGTCCTCGACAATTTTGACTGAAGATTCCTGGGCTTTACCATTGCGAAATCATGTGAGAAGAGGTGTTCCAAGAATTCTTTTGAAAGGCATGTGTATACAGGCCATTTGTCTTACTACAATTTTTCTTTTTGTCTTTGTGAGTTGCTGAAAAGATCTTGAGATGTTTGATTGGTTTCAACTCAGTTGAAGTTGTTAGGATGATTTGGTTGCATCTTCTGGGAAATGTACCGTGATGGATTCATATAGATTCTTGAGTGGTGCAACCCTTTGTACTGTGTTTTCCTCATTCTTGCTGATTTTCTCCCTGTGGCGCCACCTTTTGTTTTGAGCATATCTCTTGTTTCACAACTACTTTAGTTTACAACTATTCTACCAAGGAAGAAGACACAGTGGTGAAGTCATCGCAACTAACATGGCTCTATGTTATCTGAATAAGATAACATAATATCCAAGCTCAAGTATATATTTTCAAAGATAAATTATCCTTGGTTTTACATGTTAAAGGGTTTGAATTATTACTTGCTAAAACCTACTTCTACTAAGTCAAATATTTTCAAAAAATATAGCCATGGTCTTTGCATTTGCTTAAACATAAAATTACTAAAAAAATACAAATATTTTCAACGCGCACATGGTTTCAAATGGGACTCTGCGCCATTTGGCGCAACGGGTTAGTAGAAATACCCCTCCTAAAAAAAGGCCTCCTTAATATGTTCCTACATGCTACTCCCTCCATCCCAAAATTCTTGTCTTAGATTTGTCGAATTGATACATTTGTATTTAGACAAATCTAAGACAAGTATTTTGGGACGGAGGAAGTATTAGATATACATATTTTTTTTAGCACCAACGTATGTATTTCTTTTAACAATTTTTTAACACATGCAGTGTGTATTTATTTTGTTTAAATTGGACTCTATGCTATCAAATTAAAATGTGTATATATATCTCATTGTAGACAACAATCCATCATGTTTCCTTTTAAAAGGGATTAAACCATTTTTTTTATCGCGCACATGATTTTAGCGTGCCTCTGCGCCATTTGGCGCAACAGGTTCACTAGTGATCAACAAGTATAACAAATAAGTTTTGCGTCGATTCAATATGACCGTTTTTCTAACGTCATACCCTCGGTGTTGTTTTAGGACTATCGTAATACTTCAATGATATCCTAAGATCCGAAAAATGTGATCACCAACAACACTTGAGTAGGTCCTAGAGGCGGGACCGAAAACCTATTGTTTACATGTTTATCATTTCACACATACATATGAGTTTTTCACTGAATCGCATATTTCAGGATCATAGCAGTTATAGCATGAAATATAAACTTTTAATTATGAATAACGAAAATATAATAAATACAATATTATTGCCTCTAAGGCATATTTCCAACACCTCGACAAACGCACACACCCTTAGTTGCGCCTCAAAAATTTGCAACTAGTACAAAAAAAGTGTCCCCAATTTGATTGTAGACAAAAAAGATCATTAATTAGAAAAGGTACATCTTTCCCTTAATAATAATAAAGTACAGATTGACTCCATTGGTTCACCATCACAATATGCTTCTTCCCGTGATTTTACGCTTTCCATTTAAATTTAAATTTAAAACGCTCTATCTGTTTCCCGCGTCTGAATTTTGTTCTCCCATACGTGGCTGATGTGGCTGATTCGCCAAACTGGGCCTCGGCTGGGGCTGCATCCATGCTCAATTGTGTCGTCGTAGGCTGGTTCACCGTCGTTTTCCATATCTGGTTGTATGTGCGTGTGTTTGAATTAAAAGAAATTAAAAAAAATGGTGGACGCCACAGGATTTGATCGCTGGTCTGCCATGTTGATTGCAGCGCAGCAGACCACTCGGGCTCGATTGCTAATTTGGGCCTCTGGAACCTTAAGAATAAAGGATAGGCGTATTCGGGCCGAGATCAATGGGCACGGTCGTGATGGGCATGTACGAGTGCTGCGGCCCACTGGACGGACAAGGGACCAGGCTGGAAATTGTTTTGCCCACTGGATGGACCAAGCTGGAAGTTGTTTTTCATATTTGTTTACTTATCAAATAGTCCCACCTTGCTATTTTACATTAATTTTTACCAGTGTATATAGGCCTAGCAAAAAAGGAAAAAATTGCATTAGAAATAAAGAAGGAAGGAGAAAGAGAGAAGAAGGAAATAAACGGTAATTATGTGGGCATCATGATATAAGGAAAGAAAGAGAAAGAAAACCTAATTAATAGGAGGTGCGGGAATCAATGGCAGGTTGCCATGCCATCTTATGAGTAAAAATGATGTGGCATTTTTTAATCCTCACTGAATTCATGTCATTTTTTTCTTCCATTATGTTTTCCTTTCTCTTATAATCTTTACTAAATTTGCGCCAAATTTGTAGCACATTGAACATTATGTTTGCACATACAATCCTCACTAAATTTATGTCAATTGTTTCTACCATTCTAACCCACAGGCATATATACTATTTTTAATATATAAATGGAGGTATAATAGTATTGGTCCTCCTATTTCGTATGTCCATGGTGTTTCCTCATACTGAGCTAGGGTATTCTACCAATCGTCTGTCTTGGGCCACTTGGCCTATGCCAAGTTCGCCTGCGTAACGTTCCACCAATAAAAAAAACGGTGCCCTCCCAACATGTCCGTGCGACCTGACCCAACAACAATTATTTCCCCTAGCGCGACTAGGGTTCCACCTTTTCCTCCGGCGGCGACGCTAGGAGTCCACGTAAAAACCTTCACGGCGGCGGGTTCCTTCCGGCGGCCGGGATCGCTACTTTGTCCAGACGCCGGAGTTCTGTCTGCATGATGAGTCTACCGCAGGATTCGGGGGTGAGGAGGGATCTAGGGAAGGGGGACGTAGTCCCGATGGGAGTAGGAGGAGGGGAAGCATCAGTGGAAGGGGGATAGATGGGCCGCAGGAGATGAGGAGGGAGACGAGTACTATGGGGGGTGCGGGTGGATCGGCAGGGGTGGAGGAAGTTTTTGGTGAAGATGAAGATTGGGAGGCTTATGGCCCGGAGGCGGACCTGGAAGATCAATTTGCGGGTTTGAAGCTTCATGGCGAGGAAGAAGATGATCTCGATCTATCTGGTGAGGTCGATGAACTGATCAAAGGAGTCCGCTGGCTGGGGCTCTTTAGGGTTTACACAACGAAGCCGTTTAGCCACGCTGCGCTCCTGAGACAGATGAGGAACGCGTGGTCATCAGCACAGGGTGTAACTTTCAACATAAAAGGCCCAAATCTTTTCTTGGTGCAGTGCCACTGCCTCGGAGATTGGAAGAGAATCATGGAGGGAGGCCCGTGGCTTTTCCGCAATTCGGCGCCAATTATCATACAGGAGTATGATGGCTTTACTGATGTGAATGAGTACAAGTTGAATAAGATCCCGCTATGGGCAAGAGTCAAGGGCCTGCCGGATGGATTAACGGCGAAGAAGGAACTTGCAGAGAAGGTGGCATCAAAGGTGGGAGAACCACCGTTCACTGTCGTCGTGAATGAGGGCAAAATTAACCCGGCTAGCACTTTAAGGGCCAGAGTTTTTGTGGATGTTAACAAGCCACTGGTGCGGTTTGTGCCTATTACAATCAAGAAGAGCAAAAAGTATCCTGTGTTTTATGACAAACTGCCAGTGTTCTGTTATTTTTGTGGTCTGATCGGGCATACTGTGGAAGAATGCGGTGATGGCATCCACGAACCGGACTCATGTGAATGGGGGGAATGGCTGCTGTGGAGCAATGAAGGCTTTGGGCCTGGCATGGAGGGGAGGGGAGGTAGAGAAGGAGGAGGTTTAGGAGGCAGAACGGGTGGTAGAGGAGCTAGGGGGGTCATCAAGGAAGAGGAGGAGGTGGGGCTGCTGGAAGGGGGGCTAGGGAGGATGTTTTTTATGCAGAAGGAGAAGAGCATCATATCAAATCCCGCCTGAGAGTCAAAAGACTGCCCGTAAGAGGCTGGTCGCAGCTGACGGCACAGTCAGCGTACGAGGACAGGAGCTACCGAACCTGGCTGGTAAAGTGGCTGATACAGTACTGCTGCTGGAGAACACCGCGGGAAGCACAAGTGGAGGGGTGATCTCTACCCCGGAAAAAGTTCCTACGGTGAAAAGAAGGAAGCAGGATGGAGATGGGAAGAGATGGATACCACGAGTCAGGCGGCCTCCCTCGAGGAGGACCGCCGAGTCCAATGAGGACTCTATGTTGGAACTGTCGTGGGATTGGCGACCCCGCGACAGTCCGTGAGCTCCGCGATCTCGTGGAGGCTTGTGCGCCGATGGTGCTTTGTATTGTGGAGACCCAAATTGCGAAGTACCGGGTGGAAGGTTTGGTTGGTAGTCTAGGTTTTGATAGTAGTTTTGGAGTAGGCAGTAGTGGGCGTAGTGGAGGTCTATGCTTGTACTGGAAGAATTTTATAAATCTTGAAATAAAGACCTTTTCTCAGTATCATATAGACTCAGTGGTTACCGAACCAGGCAAGGATCCGTGGAGGATGTCTTGTTTCTATGGGGCAGCCAGTAGGAGTATGCGATACAAAACTTGGGACACAATGAAGTTTTGAAGGGAGAAAACAGTTTGCCCTGGGTGTGCATCGGTGACTTTAACGAGATTCTGCGGCCCGAGGAGCAAATGGGTCCGAACGAGCGTGATAGTGCTCAAATAGCTGGTTTTCGGGAAGCAGTTGATGTGTGTGAATTGGCGGATATTGGATACAGGGGCTTGGACTGGACGTTCGAGAAGAGGATAGTTGGGGGGGGGGACTATTGTAGGGTTCGGTTGGACCGGGCCCTAGCTTCCCCAAGTTGGTCAGCGATGTTTCCTTTTGCGTCTTTGGAACACCTCACTGCAGCAAAGTCTGATCATAGTCCCATCCTTCTACTTAATGAGTTGGAAGCGGGAAACCTGAGATTAGCTTTGAACAAGCCTTTTCGCTATGAATGCATGTGGGAGCAGGAAGTTTCTTTCAGAGGCACGGTTGAGGAGGCGTGGCAGAAGGACCAGCCGGCAACTACTGCGGCCGAACTTGCGGCAAAACTAACAACGGTGGCCGCAATGCTGAAACGCTGGGGTCGCACAACTTTCGGCTCGGTACGAAGGAGCTTCGGGAGCTGCGCCAGCAGCTTACTGAACTTAGAGCGCACCCTTTAAGAGTTGCACCGGGAGCAGAAGAAAAGAGGGTTCAGGACAGGATTGTTGAACTATCCTACAGAGAAGAGATTATGATGAGGCAACGATCTCGAGTCAAGTGGCTTGCTGAGGGGGATAATAACACCCAATACTTTCAGAAAAAAGCCAGTGCTAGGAGAGCAAAAAATACAATTACCGAATTGCAGCGGCAAGATGGTACGGTATGCAATGAACCCACAGAGATGGCTAGTATGGCCAGCGATTTCTATGAAAATCTGTACACATCACAGGGGACTATTGGGATGGAAGAGGTCCTATCACACATACCGGCTCGAGTTGATGCGGGTATGAATGCACGCCTTAATGCCCCTTATACTAATGAAGAGGTAAAAGTTGCCCTGTTTCAAATGTTTCCAACCAAAGCACCGGGGCCGGATGGCTTTCCCGCGCACTTTTTTCAGAGGCACTGGGAGCTTTGTGGAGAGGAGGTTACAGGTATGATCATTCGAGTGCTCAATGGAGATGACTCGCCGGAGGAGATAAATCGCACGTTCATCGTTCTTATTCCCAAGATAGCAAGTCCAAAAACATTAGGACAGTTTCGGCCTATAAGCCTGTGTAATGTGGTCTACAAGATTGCATCAAAGGTGTTAGAACAGGCTGAAAAATATTCTCCCAGAGGTAATTTCTGAAGAGCAATCGGCGTTTGTTCCTGGACGTCTAATCACGGATAACTTCATATCGGCGTATGAATGTTTGCACTATATGAAAACAAGGAGAATTAAAGGCAACAGATACTGTGCACTTAAGCTAGATATGATGAAGGCATATGATAGACTGGAGTGGTCTTATCTGAAGGCAGTGATGCTCAAACTGTGAATCAGTCCCCGGTTCACTGACACTGTCATTCGGTGCGTCTCGTCAGTTTCTTTTTCAGTCCTTTTTAATGGTGGCAGTATGGATGAGTTCAGACCATCTAGAGGGCTTCGGCAGGGAGATCCGATTTCCCCCTATTTATTTTTGCTTGCTGCAGAAGGCTTATCGTGTTTGCTCAAAGCACATGACAGTGGGGTGGAAGGCATTTCAGTTGCTCCTACGGCACCCTCAGTAAATCACCTTCTGTTTGCTGATGATAGTCTCTTGTTTTTTGATGCTACTAGTGTCATGGCAGGGAGGGTGAGGGACATCTTGAAAATTTATTGTAATGCCTCAGGACAACGGAAAAATACCGAAAAGTCATCTATCTATTTTAGTAAGGGGGTTCCGGAGCAAGTTAGGGGTGATCTAAAAAATATACTCGATGTTCACAACGAGGCTCTGTCTGAGAAATATTTGGGTCTACCAACTGATGTTGGAAAAGCAAAAGAGGGATGTTTTCGATATTTGAAGGATAGAATCTGGAAACATATACAGGGCTGGATGGAAAAGTGTCTATCGGCTGGTGGGAAGGAAGTTTTGATTAAATCAGTCACACAGTCTATTCCAACTTATTTCATGGCCTGTTTTAAGTTGCCCCGTGGACTATGTGAGCACATCAATGGGCTACTACGGAAATTTTGGTGGGGTAGCAAGGGAGGTCAGAGGAAGCCGGCGTGGGTATCATGGAGAACTATGTGCAAACCTAAACATATGGGAGGCATGGGGTTCCGAGATATTGAACTTTTTAACCTTGCTTTACTGGCAAGGCAAGTATGGAGATTGCTCCAAGAGCCGGATACCCTATGCGCTAGGGTTTTAAAGGCTAGATATTACCCTGATACGAGTGTCCTTCGTGCAACTCTGGGGGCTCATCCGTCCCAGGTTTGGCGATCTCTTTTGGAAGGGAGAGACATTTTGGAGCTGGGAATAATAAGAAGAATCGGTTCAGGTGCAGAAACACATATCTGGAACGACAACTGGTTACCACGCGATTTTAAGCTGAGACCGATTTGCCATGTCACACCTAATCCGCCGCAATGGGTCTCAGAGTTGATTGATCCGGTTACTCGTTCATGGAACAGACAACTGCTAGATGAGCATTTTATTGAGCCGGATGTGGACGTAATCTTGAACATCCCCTTGAGCACGAGGGTGCAGCCAGACTTTTGGGCATGGCACTACGAGCAGAGGGGCTCTTTCTCCGTTCGATCGGCATACAGGATGATAAGTGGCATTAAACACCAAAGAGAAGATTGGTTGGAGCACAGGGCGGGACACTCAAATTTGGCACAGGAAAAGAAGTCCTGGTCGCATTTATGGAAAACTAAAATACCTTCCAAGGTAAGGGTTTTCGTTTGGAGACTTTCGCATATGTCGCTGCCCACAGGTTCAACGAGACACCAACGCAAGATGGCTACCACCCCGGCATGCTCTATATGTGGTGCAGAAAATGACTCCTGGAGGCATTCCCTTTTTGATTGTCGGATGGCACGCTGCGTTTGGGCGTTGGGAGACGAGGAGATTGTCGAGGTTATGCTATCCAATAGAACGGACGATGCAAGGTTGTGGTTATTCTGGTTGTTTGAAACTTTGAACCAGCAAGACCTAGCAAAAGTACTCATATCAATGTGGGCTATTTGGTGGGCGAGGAGAAGAGCCATACATGATGATGAATTTCAAAGCCCGTTGTCTACTTTCAGCTTCATAAATCGATATTTGGAGGATCTGAACATAGCTGCATCTATGAAGCCAATGGATAACACTACAAGTACAGAGAATCGGGTTCATAGATGGATTGCACCAGGAAATGATGAGGTAAAGATTAATGTTGATGGGGCTATATCTCGCAATGGTAGGATGGGAGCGGCCGCGGCGATCTGCAGGGACAAAGATGGTCACTATCTTGGCGCGTCAGCGGTCAGTATTGATGGCCTGGTGGGTGCAGCGAGCCTCGAAGCTCGTGCTTGCAGCGAGGCGCTTGCTCTGGCGAGAGACCTGAACGTCACACATGCGATGATAGCTTCGGACTGCCTGCAAGTGGTGAAAGATTTAAACGGAAGAACTTTTTCTTCTTACTCGCTGGTTCTAGATGAAATAAAGGAGTCCATGAATGACTTTGTAAAAATTAGTTTTCGTTACGAGTGTAGGGAAGCAAATTTGGAAGCTCACACCATTGCTAAGGCGGCTTCAGCGTTTCCCTCTGGTCGCCGTCTGTGGCTAGGGACCTTGCCAGACATTGCTTGTATTGCTCCGGCTTTGAACTTTTGAATAAAGTCCCTAGTTACCCTCAAAAAAGAAAACCCACCCCGTTTAGGAGATGAGGCAAAAAATAATTGACCGTTACTGGAATCAAACTCACAACCTACAGTGTTTGTGGCGTTGATTGTGTTACCCTAAAAATAGCGTTGATCATTTTAAAATAAAATTGAATTTAGTTTTTGTTTGTGTTCTTCACGGATTGGTACTAAATTATTATGATGTAAAATCCAAATAACATAAACACAAGGCACAAGTATTTGATTGTGCAGATGTGGGTCATGTGGCCGGGATCTCAAACGCGATCGTTCGCTGGTCTGTCCATGCAGGTGATGCAATTCTTTATTGGTTCCAAGCTTAGGTGGAATCTTCGCGTGTAATGGACATCGTTACCGACAATGATAACAAAGAAAAGAAGTGGTAACAGGGATGGGGTCGCTAGGGATGATAATTTACACGGGCACTTTTGCTTGTCAAAATTAAAAACAAGAAAGGAAAGAGAAAACTGAAAAGGAAACATAAAAATAAGGAAATAACATGAATTTGGAAAAACTTCATGGGCTCGAAACAAGCAAATGGAAAGGGAAGAAAAACGAAAAAACTTCACTCTCCGACATTGCGTGTCGCAACTAGATCGGTCGTCAGTTGTGTGTTGGGGTTGGACATGCAATTGGGTTGAGCAAATTGTGTGTCAATGTTGGAATGCAACTACATACGTGTATTTGGTTGGGTGCGTATGTCAAAGATGGACATAGAGACAAAAAGTTGTGTGTTAGAGTTGGACAAACAACTAGTAGTAGATACAAATACTGGGTCGAGTACGAGTTGCATGTCGAAAGTGGACATGCAACTAGATCAGGCATGAGTTGTGTGCTAATATTGAACACGCAACTAAATAAGGGTCTCAGGAATTTGATGATAGATATGTAACTGACACCACCAAAAAAAATAAAGAATTTAAAAAGTCATGAATTGGAAACAAATAGATTTATAATAGATAAAAGAAAAAAAGCAAACAAAAAAAACGCAGCCCAGCTCCTTCAATTCTGCCCGTACAAAAAGGCCTAGGCGCAGACAAAAAAAAAGAACAAAAACAACGGATCACAAGCACATATAACGTGATTCTAAAAAAACACATAAGGTCTTTTAGAGAAACCACATATAACGCAAAAAATTCCCACGTGCCCAGACCCGTACAGGAAAAGGAACGCTCCCATGTGCGCGATCGAAAAAGACACCCGTGACACGAGCCTTAGTGACAAAAAAAATATTTTGTACAAATCTTGAAGCCCCTAATTATGTGGTGAACAACTTATATGTGACATCCTTAAAAAACATCTACTCCCTCCGTTCCTAAATATAAGTCTTTATAGAGAGATTTTACTATGAACCACATACGGATGTATGTAGATGCATTTTAGAGTGTAGATTCACTCATTTTGTTTGTATGTAGTCCATAGTGAAATCTTTACAAAGACTTATATTTAGGAACGGAGGGAGTAGATGTGAATTAGTCATTCTGATATTTCTTACCCAATTTGAAGCAGCCACAAATTTCCACATGCATAGTAGTACATCATCTCCTGGCAGCATGACCAAATTTGATAACAAAGATGTGTGTGATTGCTAAACAAAGCAGATCCAAATTAGTCTAGAGTCTAGAGTCTAGAGTAAACTGCAATAACACAATCAGCTCCCACATTCAAATACCGTTTACTAACACACATCATAGGATATTCTAATAGTACAAGTTGAAAGCTTGCTAAACTGAAATTGTCTTGCACGATCACAGTATTTTCCAATGCCACAACACCTTATAAATAGCCACAAGCTTGATAAAGACCGAACCTCGATGACGAGATCTGATCTGTTGTTGCGGCCCGACCTTTCACGACACTCCACCTTCAGCACTAGTAGCCTCTCACCCGCGCACGCGATGTACACGAAGTAGAGGGTTTGAACCTTGCGGCCCAGCACGAGAAAACCAATCTTAACAAAGGTACTCACGCGCAAAACAATTTCTACGAAGAGAAATCGCAACACAGAGGTTTTTTAAAGGTTCCTCCAAAACTTGATACGGGTGTCTACCCTGAAAAACACATCGTGTCTATTTCATAAAAATATCACCTGCCCGTACAATGAACGCCCCATAGCTATATATAATAGCCGGACACTAATTGGCCTATTGCCCTCTCGCACACACGTTATAACAAGTCTAAAAAAAACAAATATATCCCTATACGACTTACACGGCCAAACAATAAAATAAAAGGAAACTTTAACCTAATTTGGACTCTACCATCGGGATGATTATGGACTCTAATTGGATTGGTGCGCCATGCATCTTCTAGTGCATCTCGATCTTCAGGTGGACCCCAACCGACTTCTTTCAAGGAAAGTAAACGCCATGCATCACACGTCCTGCTCGCTTCTGCCTGGAACTTCTCTTTGTGTGGGAAGAATAGAAATAGGAAATCTGCAACCTTCTCCTTAATGCCTTGATCATCTATTAATGAACATGAACCTTCGTGTGTATCATGCAAACCAAGCCCTCCAAAATATTTGTACGTGCATGCATTTTTGCCTGGAAACACGTAGAATTTCTTGTCCTCTCTCAGCCCTTCTAGCTGGAACCATGTAGTGTGCTTCACAGGAATAACGAGTAATTCTTGTTCATCGTTGTAACTTGTCATCAGGTATTCCGATGTATATGTAGCGTATTTTTGGACAACACCGGCTTCAGGCAAAACAACAATGACCTCGGTATTTATATCACAAGGGGTCATATCAAAGCTGGTATCAATAACACGTATTCTTTCATGCTCAAGGAACCCGTCTCGATGTCATACTTACTCTTGTGCCCATCCATGCCATCATAGAGGCTATCTTCTTTCACGTTAACATGGACGCTCTCCGCCATGCCACGCCTATGGTTGATGATTCTCATGGTTGCATACACACACCCAAGGGGGTCTTTTTCACAGGCCATGTTCTCAAACTCCGAGTCACGCCCAGTGAAGTGTATCCCGACCGGATGCACAATTCGAGTCCCCATGGATTCACAGTAAATACAAGGAATTTGCGCTGTGAACACATTAGATGATTAATACATATTGAAGGTTACCGTATAAACTGCATGCAGGTAAAAACAATATTAAAACTGGAAATATTCTGCGGCTTTCAAGTTTCACCATGCATGGAACCATAGAATGTTGACATAAACCATGTGTAATGCATAAAGAAAGGGTGTATGGATGACCGACATAGATGATTTTAAACCATTACAATTTTGTTGGTTGAGGAAATGAGCACGATGGAGAAGGGATCATCCGGCGTCATGCTGATCGCAATGGCAGGCTGTTTGATGGAAATGTTTGACTTTACTAACCTATCAACATGGAGATATTCAAGTAGAGGCAAAGACATTCAACTCTTCCTTTCCTTTTTATCTTTGACACTTCTTTTCTCGATTTTTTTTATTATATTGACTTTACATATGAGGGTTTAGGCTGACGGAGTAATAATAAAACAAAATCAAGTGGTCAGTTGTGGAAAAGATGCCTATATAGCATTGACAACGAGATACACTGAGTAGATAATATATGAAAAATATTGGCATAGGATTGTTTATATAGCATACCAGCACATGGCGGCGGCAGATCCACAGGGCAACAGAAGGACATGCTTCGGTTGTCAGCATTAATTTCAGCAAAAAATAAAGTAGGAGCTTCACCACCAGGGCTTTTGGAAGTAGCCACGAAGTTGACGTGAGAGTGGCCATGGCGATGAGGAGGCCATGGAGCAGGGCCGCGGACCCGATCATTCACAACACAAATCATATGAAGCTTGAACTTGGGATCCTGTAATTCAACATTTGATGAGCATAGGCGGTGGATGAGAAATGTTAGCAATAACCAACAACAGGCAGAGCAAACCTACCCCGTTTGGCATCTGTTGATATTTATTCAGCAGAGCATTGACCTCCTTGGAGATGACTGTATACAGGCTCGCTAGCTCTGCACGTGGGTAACATTTGAGGGGGACTGGGGGAAGTGGAAGTGCCTTGTCATACTCATAGAGGGGATTGCAAGATAGAAACCTGGCAAGCAGGCTTAAATCTTGAAAGGAGAGCTTGTGAGAGTCAATAGGCAGCAGAGACAAGACAGGACTCGGGTCCACCTTGCAACAAGAAGTGAGAAGCTGTGCTTGAGCGTCTGGGTTGGGGTGACAGGCCGCGGTGGCGGCGGCCAAGAAGGCTTCCTCAATACCAGTGTCCGGGTGTCCTACAGTGAGACCAGTGTTGGGGGGGGCTTGAGTTTGGAGCTTGCAACGAAAGGCAGAGGCTGGTCCATGCCTCAGCACATCTCTCACGATACCAAAGTCGTAGACAAGGTTAGTATCAGTCACAAGGTTGGGATCAGCGAGCACAAGGTTGGCATCTGCCTGGAGCAGGCAGCGCACGGCTTGATGGAAATCAAGTTCATGGTAACGTGTGCAGAGGAAGGAGACCATGCCGTACAAGGAGCGGTTCTCCACCCTGTGGAGGCTCCGCGTGCCCATGACATCCAGCTCGAGTTTCATGGAGGGTGGGAAATTGGCATCATACCAGATGGTGTTGATGATGATGTTGGAGACGGGGTCGAACGGGCCGTAGCAGTAGCCGGCCTTAATCAGGCTGCGGTGGAAGCGAGAGCCTGGTGGCAGCAGGGCAAGGGCCTGGAGGTAGTACCCGTGGATGGTGTCCTGGAGCGTCCGGTTGAGCAAGTTGGTGTGCAGTTGCGGCGCGCTGCGGGGACGACGGCGAAAAGAAGCTTCTGCGAGCCGCCACACAAGCCACACATCTCTTTCACGGGACGGCGGTTCATAGTTAAGCATATGGACGAGCTTAATAATGGCGTCAGAGCGGCGCAACCTTTGCGGTTCGTGCAACGCGGCGAGGAGGCGCAGGGCGTCGTCTATGCGGCTGGAGATGTTGCACCAGGAGAAGACGAAGCGGTAGGCGTCGGGGTGCCTGGCGGCCAGCCCGGCGCACCTGAGGGCCATGTTGATGACGTCTGGGCCGGAGGCATCGAAACCCTCGATGCACTGATCCGACACGACGATGCAGGCGGCAATGAGGACGTCCGCCTTGGCGAGTCGCAGGTAGCGCACGGCCAGGCCCTCCGACAGGTTGGGGAATAAGCGGGTGAGGAAGACAACCATGCCGTCAAGCGACCGGCGCTTCAGGTCATCCTCTACCACAACCTCGCAGGTGGTAGATCTATGGTCGCGGTCGCGCTCGCGCTCGTGCTTGCGCTCGATGAGACTGTTGATCACGATGTTGGATGCCGGGTCGAGGAGGCCGACGCAGAGGCCCTGCAGGCGGTGGCTGCGCCCGAGCAGCTTCTGCGCCTTGCCGTAGTAGGAGCGGATTTTCTGCAGCAGATAAGATCTGGACTTAGACTCTTCCTTGAGCCGGGGTTGCTCGGAAGCGAAATTCGGCTCGTAGATCCGGAGATCCGGATGGCAAGGGTTGGACACCCGCGCCATCGCAGGCGGCCAAGGAGAGACAGAGGGGACTGGATTGTTGTGGGTTGGTCCGGTGGCGGCGG
The DNA here is from genome assembly GCF_018294505.1 of Triticum aestivum. Lineage (NCBI taxonomy): Eukaryota > Viridiplantae > Streptophyta > Magnoliopsida > Poales > Poaceae > Triticum > Triticum aestivum. The sequence continues at coordinate 180,805,477 of NC_057810.1, read as the reverse complement.
CGCGAGGTAAGGGGAACGGAGGAACAAGGATATCCAACTTTTTTTTTTTGAGAATACAAGGATATCCAACTCCTCCTCCTTTTCTCTCTCCCACCTAAACCACCTCGCCTCTGGGTTTGGGCCCAAATATGTCTCCAAACCGCCTCTGCGTAGCCTGGCCGGACTCCGATTTCTTCCCCTTCAGGGCTTACTTATATGTCGTCCGTACCGATTCCTAATCGCCGGACGACGGCTGGCCTAGTAACGCGGATGGTTTGCCCTTTTTTTTTCTTACTAGCAAATATGCCCGTGCGTTGCAACGGGAGGAAAAACTATCAAACTATGCGGGAGTGGTAGAGAATGGCTTTTAAAATGCCAAGGTGAGATAAGGGCTTTTAAAATGTCATTTCAAAAACTATGTCTAAGTGATGTCATGATGAGATAAGAGACTTTTGAAAAGTCATTTCAAAAAAAAAGTGATGGTTTGACCATGATTTGATTTCCTAAGGCGCCACAACGAATTAGTTTTGGCTGAGTAAACTGCATTGATGAACCCTACCTAAGCTAGACTGATGAATGATGTATATAATCTTGACCTAGCGTAGCGGTGGTTGTCATAACAATTACCATGGTACCAGAATAAACATAGCTGTGTATGGAGGCAAAATAGACATTTAGTCATTTTATATAGTTTACAAAAACTAACCCATAGAAAATTGTGTCAATATTTTTTGGCTTCAGCGTCGTACGAAACATGGAAACCTTTTTTTTACCCGATGCGAGGGACTAAATAAAATCATAAATTGACCTCTACAGATCCCCTATTAAAACTTCGACGCAGGCGATGTTTCGTTTTGTTCATCATTTACGGGCCTGTTTTAATTTTGGAAACATTTCAAAAAAATCATGTATATTTTTTTTCTAATTCCAGAATGTACTTTGAATACTGGATTTTTAAAAAAATCATGTTTTTTTCATGAACATCTAGTTGATATTGTGATTTTTTTTATGATATGCGATTTTTCTTTGAAATCATGAACAATTTATGATTTCTCAATAAATCTCGCAGATTTTTGAAATTTGGTTCTTTTGAAAATCCTGAATGATTGTAAAGAATGAAAAACAAAAACAGAATTAAAAAGGTAAAAAGCAAAAAACGAAACAGAAAACAGGCGCAACCAGCCGCACATGGGCCGGCCCATTAGCGCGTCGAGGAGGAGGAGGCACGCCATGTACATTTTTTTCTAATTCCAGACTACTGGATTATTATTTTAAAATCATGATTTTTTTATTTCATGAACATCTATTTGATATTCCGAATTTTTTCTATGATATGCAAAAAATATTTTGAAATCATGAATATTTTATTACTTCTCAATAAATCCCGCAGCTTTTCGGAATTTTTTTCTTTAAAAAATCCTGAATTAATTTAAATAAGAAAAAACAAAAAACAGAAATAAGGAAATAAAAAGCAAAAAAAAAGAATAGTAAACAGGCCACCCCCCAGCCAATTATGGGCCGGCCTATTAGCGCGCGGGGGTGGAAGACCTGCGTGGCAAAAAGGTGTAGGAACCAGGGATCGAACGCTGGTCTCCTGCGTGGTAGGCCGACACCATGGCCATTGCGCTACCGGAGGATTGTGTAATATAAGTGTATCGCCCCGTAAGAAATAAACCCGTGGTGATTTTGAAATAAATCCGAATCATGTTACTTATGGATGGCATGGCGGGTAATTTATGCCAAATTCGAGGGCAATTTCTATGACGGACGACCAGAAGCACTATTTGCTTTATTAGTAAAAAAATAAAAAAAGGTAAAGATAAAGATAAAGAGGTAAAGATATACTTTTTCGTTTTCTTTGGTTTATTTTTTTTCATCGGTTTTCTGTGGTTTTAATTTGTTTCCTTTTGCTATGGTTTTCTTTATTTTCTCATTGGTTTCTTCTTTTTCTATCTTTCTATCTTTCTATGTTATATTTTGGTTTTCATTTTCTGTTTCTCTGTAGGTCTTTTACCTGTTTTCATTTTTGAACGCATGTCTATTTTTTTCTCGGTACACGATATATATTTTTGGGAGCACAAATGAAACATTTTATGCTATATGTTTGACATTTTTTCAATACATGATGTACATGTTTCTCACTTTTTAACACTTTTTTAAATACATGCTTTATACATTATTTTTTTAAAGTTCGCATGCATTCTTTTGAAACACGGAAACATTTTTATACAGGCATGAATATTTTTTTATTGAAAGTTATCAGCATTTTATGAAAAATACACTAACAAACTTCTTATACTAGGTTCACATGTTCTAATACATGATTATCATTTTTTTTCAAATACATATTTTGATGATTACTTTTTTCCTACACATTTGTACAATTTTCATGTACATCATGAACATTTTTTATACATGCTTAACTTTTTCTCAAATAGGTGGTTAACTTTTTTTTTAAATGTGCAGTGACCACATTAAAAAACTAAAAGGAAAATTGGAAGATTAAAATTAAAAACAAAAGAGAGAAGAGAAAAAATAACAAAAAAAATTAAAGAAAAAAAGAGTAAAGGAAAACATGACGTTAGCGCTAGTGTGCCAGCCCATGAATCGGTTCCCTACATTTGAGACTACCCATGCAGGGAGTAACATAGGTAGTAAACGTATTGGATGTACATCAAGAACATTTCTTATACATGCTTAACATTTTCTCAAATAGGTGGTTAACATGTTTTTAATGTGCAATGGGCACATTAAAAAACTAAAAGGGAAATCAGAAAATAAAAATTTAAAAGAAAAAAGAAAAGAAAACAAAAATGACGTTAACACTATTGTACCGGCCCAAGAATCGGTTTCCTACACTTAGACTACCCATACTCGGAATAACATAGATGCCACCTAAGCAAAAAAAATGAGGTAACGGCTAATTAATAAGAGAGACAAATAAAGTAACATAGGTAGTTACCATCATAAGGCACCTCCCAAGAAAGAATGAGTCTACAAGAAAATAAATGAGGCCATATATGATACTATCTTTATATTAGTTTGCACTATGAAGATAGTAACGTGAACTAGTAACAGCAACGTGAACTAGTAACATATGCATGTTACTGATCTAAGTTACTCCCTACTATGACTAGTCTAAGGCAAGCTTTTACCTCCCTACTATGACTAGTAGACTGCCTGTGCGTTGTCACGGGCATTTGAAAATTTATATTGGTTGCATGTAAAATTATACATACATAGAAAGATAGGCAATAACAAATAAAAAAATAATTGAAATCTAATTCGCTGCAATGTACTTCGATAAAAAAAGTAATTCATACCTATACACCTGATGCACAAAATAAAGAAGGTGGTACACAAACATTGAACTCTTTATTCTGCAATGCATTACAAATGATAATAACACTTGAATGCCTTTTTTTAATTCTTAAAATCGATTGCCTCATGAAAGCAAGTGCATTGTTATTATCCATTAATTAAAAACAACACATGAAGGATTTTTTTCCTTTAAACAAATGTCCAAGAAGTTACAACCAGAAACTTAATTGCAATATGCAATTGCCTGGCAAACTATTACATAATATGGATTTAAGGGCTTGAAACCATACAATTTATCATTTAGAAAGTACTACAGAAAACACAACTTCTAGAACATGCTACTCCTACCTCTCTTGTGACAGGTAGACATATCAATCTTTGATAACATTTTTTGTTTAAAATTTTATTGGCATTTATTTGTATTTTTATAACACTTTTTCAATTTTATTTGAGTTATGTAACTTCATATTTGGTGTACCGGCTCAAAAGGATTTTCACATAAAACTCAAAAGAAAATGGGTGTGTTGTAATAGGAGCTATGCCATAAAAGGGAAGTGAGCAACTCCTATTCAAACACCAACCAACTCAAGAGAAACCCTAATTAGACATACACTTAAACATTAACATCAAATATAAGGGTGAAAGGGTGAATGGCATGGAGCATCAATTGCGAATAAAAAGGCTAAAACTTGCCCAGAAAATACACTCCCTCCATTCCTAAATTTAAATATTTTTAGAGATTCCAATATGACATACAGATGTATATATATACATGTTTCAGAATATAGAGTTCACTCATTTTACTTCGTATGTAGTCCACATTGGAATCTCCAAAAAGACTTATATTCAGGAACGGAGGGAGTAGGTCACAACTCACAAATTCACAACATACTTTCTCCTTGTATTAGCACAAAAGTCAAATAATGCACGGTAGGACTGATGAGAAGGTATATAATATTAGTCTTATTGGTTGTTCATTATTCTATGAGAGAGAGAGAGAGAGAGAGAGAATCGACACCCCCAAATTGTCTCGTATGTCTAGGCTATCCGAAAACCCATTCCATATGTGAGAAGGAAATAGGTAAGCACATCTATAGACAGCACGCTAGATCCGGCAAAGAAACACAGTTTTCTAAAATATTACAAAGCATCCCAATGATTTGACGTTATGAATTGCTACGAACTTAAATGCTTAATACAATCAACAGAAAAGCTACCAGCATGCTTCTCCATTTTGAGCCAGTCCACCTATTGAGGACTTCTTGGTTAAAACCTGCAATCATTCTATATAGCCTGCAAAATAGGAGGTAAATATCAGAAAATAATGTACAAATAATAATTTCAGAAATATTAAGGGAAAATATTTTAGGCTATGAAAGAAAATCATCCGCACAAACCACAAGACCTTTAGCTTGATAACAACAAAGTTCAAACAATCAGACGTAACACATGAGGCAGAAGTCTTTCATGATAAATTGGTAGTGGCTCACCTCCGCTCGATGTCGTCCTCTGTCTTTGTTGTGTCGCTCCTTTTGAGTGTTGCTTCTACCGCTGTCCACTTGGTGAGCGCACTACTGACCCATCCTCACAAACAGAGCAAACTGCCAGAGCCCAAAGTTTGATGATGTTGATAGGATGCGCTTGGCATTCATGAACCTATGCTAAAGAACAAAATCTGACATTTGTAAATTTTATCAAAATATGGTGGATGCAACTACATAGATAAAATTATAAATTATTTCAATTAACTAATAATTTAAAGCAAGCATGTTCATAATATAGCAAGCCGGGTCATCCAATGTTAATTGTGCCAAGAACTTAATTTTTTTTCAATCAGACCTTGATTTTCCTTAGATGAAATTGTCTCTGGTGTGTATGAAGCATAATAAATCAATTTAAAAATGGAACAAATACATGATCAAGGATTCTAGTCAAAAATATTTCACATCAGCTAAACATCATTGCATCCGCAACTAATCAGAAGTAGTTATAAAAGTGCAGCAACTACACAAACATCTCAGTTCACAAACTGTAACCCTATTCACTGCTCCTGGTTGTGTGAAATTTCTTCAGCAAAGAGAAAAACAGAGACAGGAGAGAGCGGCAGTGATGACGTGCACCGTCTGCCCTCACCTCGCAGCCTTGCAACATCTAAACCAAAAAATGCAGAAGCGCACTGTTAATTCATTCCATTCCATTTTTGAAATTTTCATGACAACCTTGAACAGAAATAGTGATTTGACTTCCCAAGTACAAAGTCAAACTTAGTGAATAAAAACAAATATATGAGAAAGCAAGAAACATTGCTTACCTCAACCAATGACGACAGGTCTGCTTATGGAACATGCCAAACGTGAGTGTGCGAATGCTTCCCTGCAGCGACATGGCATCACATGTAATACTGTTTAAGTTGCCACATTCTTCCTCCACAAAATAAATTATGTACACCTTAGTTTATGCACCTAAGAATGACATGATGAATCATGGGTAAACTATAACCAGCCTATAGTCAACTTTTTCTTATGACATTTATAGTACAAATAAATACTCTATTCACCTTTAGGTATGTTGCATTTGCTGCTTCACAAGGAAGAGTGGGAGGCTCATGAGCTGAGACCTTGAGGGCATGTCCGAGTAGCTGAGTAGAAGAGCGCTCGTCCAATTCCCAGTTTCACTACCACAAATTCGGTAGACCAGATCATAATTTCAGTACCACAATTTAATATCAATACCATATACCCCGAAAAAGAATGGTTTCATTTTAGTAGAAAATCATATCCATCAGTTTCAGTGAAAAATCAAAATCCATTTTGAAAACAAGTGGAGGTATCTTAGTAATAAAAAAATACCACATCCATTTCAGTACAAAAATGAAAGCCAATTTCAGCTTCCGATTCATCGCAATGTCAATATTCAATTGAAATCTTAGAACCGCTGAGTCAAAATAAATATTAAATTAAAATCTTATAGGGACTTTATCCGGTTTAGGAGTTGAGCCAAGCCTATCTGATTTTAGAGTTTAGGGTTGTAGTGTCCACTTAGACAAACGAAAGCTGAAGATAAAAGAACTCACAATCCTAATTTGAATTTGCTAAAACCGGAACTGATTTTAGTTTCAATATTGAAAATCAATGCTTCTATTATTCTTTTAAGATTGATAATTGAAAAGCCATTTATTTATTTTGTTGTTGTTACTTTATGTAGTGGAGACCTAGTAGACATGCATGTTTAAAAAATCTGGTGACGTGGTTAAAACACCCCTGCAATAATCCTCAGATTATACTCAATCTAGGAATCTATACACTATCTAATTTTGTCAGTTTATCGTTAGCTTGTGTTTTGACTTCAGGTTTGTAATGTACTTGGACATTAAGAATCTAGAAAATCATAATTTAGCCACAAATTCATTTGGAGCTCATGAATAAAACCTATAGGTACGTCATGCCACTTGATCAGTGGTACAACCTCGTGAATAAGTCAGAGCTTACCTTCAGATGAGCGGATTCCGTTGTCCCAACAAAACCGCCCACTTCGCTGAAGTGTTGCTGCTGCTGAAAGGCAGAGCACCAACACTCTGAAGACGTCGATCAAGTGCTGGTCTGTTCGTGGAGAAAACAATGACTGGGTGGCCTTCCTCTGCCCAGGGCTGCTGGCTCGACAGGGGGTTGGCACCAGGGGGGTGGGTCAGCACCGTCGCCCATGGGGCGTCAAGCTCCGACAACCGGACATCGCATGGCTGGGACCCGCGCACCCCCACGGCTGTGATTTATCCTATTCATGGGCAGGACCAGCCAACTGCAATTTGAAATGAACAATCATTTTGCCATTAATATCTAAGATAATGATGTTGTACAACCAAACAAATAAAAAAATCGAATGGAGTGGTATAAACCAGAGAGAGGGAGAGTGGAATCCTTGATGAGCACAGGGGCAGACGTCGCTGGCAGTTTTTTCCTCAGTGAAACTGATTGTGATAACAAGCATGGTGGTGATGCCAACAAAGTCCTATAAATCCGATGGCTTCCCCTGATGACAGGGTCACACAAGTCAACAACTCATTCATGAACTGTAATTTTATATGCAGCAGCAAACAAGATTGATTTTTTGTGTTCAAAAGTTGAATAGATTCCACTTGAACCTCAAGAACAAAAAGAAACCTCGCGCTTACTTAAGCATCGATGAGTGGCAACAAAGGGAAAACAAAGTGCGAAAGAGATGTTAACTGCAAACTGCAGTATCTTCATATGTACTTCCCTTGTAGTTTTTTCTTTCTACAGATTCAGTTGGGAAGGACCCAATGGCCAATCTGTTGATACAATAAACATGAGAAATACAACTTAAGCACAATACCTTCACCAGCTGGCCATTGCACGGGGCAGCACGACAATCAAAGAGTCAGCAACTAAGCTGGTAGTGGACGGGCTGTCAGGCTCTTCCACGTTGTGCTCGCCGGTGCACCCGCCAGGCAGCTGGCCGCCTTCCCTCAACTCTGCCCGCTCACTGCCGGCAGATCAGCACATGGTTGCATCAGTCGGCAATACAACTGCCCATCAAAGAAAAAAAAAATTAGCACAAAACTGGGATTAAGAAAAAATGAAACTTGACATAAACGCCTAATCTAAAGCTGCAATTGGAAAGCAAACGATGTTAGCTCAGATATAGGGTACAGCAAATGCATTTTCTCTGCAAATTTATAAACCAGTAATATAACCACAATTGCAGTACAGAAAAAGGGAACAGTTGGTTTGATTTACAACAGATATACAACCATCCACTTGCATCATAGGGTACCCTGCTCCCTCGAGCATCCAGTTGAAAGGTATTCACTAGCCATGGGGAACTCCACCCAGATTTACAGGCAGAAACATATTGGTACACAAAATTATGCTAGCCATTGAAACTTTAATCATACAAAGATTTGGAAGACTGAATCCTCTTGTTTTTTGCTTTCCGTACATTCTCGAATTTTTTAGTTTTTGAGATGGCCCTGGCAACTGCTTTAATTTTCCTCATACTTTTGGTCCTTTAAGTTCTAGTTAAAGAGACAAGATATGGCCGTGGCAACTGCTTTCATTTTCCTCATATTTTTGGTCCTTTAAGTTCTAGTTAAAGAGATAAGTGATCAGATAAAAAATACTCATTGTACATGCATATGCCAAGAATATGAGTCCCTGAAGAAACAGAGCACACTCAAAGGCAAAAAGGTAAGCCATAACAGAAGGAAAGCACGAGCGCAAACTTGGGTGCCACTAATTCACTTTCAGGAGCACATCGGAAAACTTTAACCAGAAGCCTTGGAGGGTATAGGAGAATAAAGAATACCATAGAAGCATAATTCCACACAACTTTAACAGGAAGCCCTAGTCATGGTCTGACAATGAGCAAAAGAGTCTGACAATTCAAATATCTGATATTAGCTTTAAACATCTGCTAGATTAGGAAGATGTAACACCAGTGACATATTTACTTTTATGTATACCAGTAGAACAGCTAACCTAGAAAATGTTATGGACAATATATAGTGCACTGTGACCTCTAATTAGATAAAAAGAAATATTTACCTATTCCTATTGCTGCTTCCTTCCTATTTTTTATTGCAACATAACAATAAGTTCCTCAGCTTTCTAGTTTCAGTGCAAATTAAAATCAAACTGGTTGTGTGAACATAGAAGCATTTATTCAGAAATGAGGAAGCAACAAGTGAAGAATGCCTAAAATTTAAGGAAAATGAGCAAATAAATGGTCATTAATATTCCAGGTAATAGCTGCGGAATGGAAGAGGATGTTTGACCTGAGCTTGAATGGAGGCAGGATAGCGTTCTGGATGACCATCCCGTGGCGGCTGCTTGGCAGATCGATAGGCGGCTTCTTGGCAGATCGATGGCATATTCAATGCTGGTCGGCACGGTGGAGCGGTGCCATAGGGAGGACGCTAGATTGGAGATCCGTTCAGTTGCCCGCGCACTGGGTTGATCAATAGCCCGTGGCGGCATGAAAGCAAGCGGTGATCATGAGCATTTCATTTTCCATGACAGATGACATGTATAGGCTATAGCTGGCGAGCAATTTTCTTGTTTGATAGTCGTCGTTGACACATAGATGTGCAACACAAACCGAACCCATGAAACCATGGAAACATAAGTTCAGGAATAGAAGAACTAAAATGGATTTGTTCAGTTTGGTTTAAAGATGTGTCAGTTAAAGTAGACTACACGTAATCAAGTTGCTGGTCCTAACCACCATACATAAAAGAGCCCATACACATTTCACTAAATAGGAGAGGAGCAATCATTTTTCGCAATAGCTAAACTATAACTGTATCCATCCAAATATCATTTTCCTCAGCTTTCTCTGTCCTTTCCTTTTTATCTTTCTCTGAATTTATCTTTTACCTCTACCAGTGCATATACATATGGCATTACAGCGCAAATAGAGTAGGTAATCACAAGCATGTGCAAACCCAATACACGAAGAATCATATTTGGTACACAGAGAAGGATACCTCTGCAGTCACGGCATTGCAAATACGCAAAGAATCATATATATGCTTATTTTCCATATAACGCCAACGTATTCCATATAAAATAATTAAACAGCCTGAAAGCTGCAACGTGTACTGACATAACAGAGAAACTCCAATCACTATCTTTCATAAGAACACATATCAAAAGGGTGACAAAGAAAGATTTAGGCCACATCACTTCCAACAGGAAGAAACCAAAAGAGGGAGTGGGAAGGAACGTAACCTTAATAGTCAACGACATAGATGACCCAGCAACTAACCGAGGAAATAAACCCTGCTGAAGCAAAAAGGATACGAGACAAGGAGTGACAAACTCAGAGTCATTGAACAAAAGGGATTTAGATGGTTCATAGAAGTTTAATATAAGAAGAGATAGAATCAACCATAACATCAAAATCAAACAGTAGGAACAAACGTGGGGGAGAGAGAGAATTCACCTTGTTCCCCATGACCCAACTCTTTGTCAAAATTCTTCATCTTCTTTTCTGTCTCAGATCTTCACACATCATGCTTAAAAAAACGGTAAACCAACAATTGAAATCAGATCATCGAAAAACTAAGGTAAAATTCGAAGGAAGAAGATGGCGAGATGCAGATGGGCAACCTAGATTGAGGACGATAACGAGGGTCGACGAGCAGCGTTAGACACATGACGCGAGCGCCGTCTGGGCCTCCGGCCTCGCTGCTCTTTCCCCCAGTGCCGTCTCTGACTCCTCCTCGGCGCTATCGACCTTAGGGCCCCATGGAGTCAAGCGGGAGTGGGGGAAGCGGGCGGTGGATTGAGGGTGCTGGGGTTGGGGTCGCAGTCGGACGGAAAGACAGATCCGGCGATGATGTAGCCGTCGCGCGTGACCCGACCTGTGCGCCGCAAGCAGGCCCAACGGCGGCCAACGAGTGCCGCGATGGGGAGGAGGTAGGCCATGCGGGCAGCCGAGTGCCGCGCAGATCAAGTTGGCCGCCGGCGGGAGGCCAGCTGACGGCCACCATGAGCGAAGGTGAAGATCGGATCGAGGGGCGGAGAAGCTCGCGCGAACGGACTTGGATTTCGACGGGAGACGCGTCCCTGCTTTGAGGAGCCGCCTTCGCCGCCACCGGCGGCGAAGGCGTGGTTGTGGTGGGGGTCTGTGACGGCTAGGGTTGGGGGGCGCCCCAGTGTCGCCCTAGGAGGAGAGCGGAGGTGGTGGGTGCGTTTTTTTTTGCGTGCGGGAGGTAGTCGCTCAAGGCACCGTGCGTTCTGCCGTGCGTGCGTGCGGGTCGTGCCCGTTTTTTTCGCTGATTTTTCTTTGTAGATTTTTTTTCGTCTGGTTCTGTTGCTTGCGAGGGGAGTAAGTAGAGGCATCCTAGGTGGTTTACTTTGAGTTTTTTTTTTGCAGCTCGTCGGTTCAGGTGGAAGGTGAAAGGGAGGACGAAAAAAACCATGATAAGTGAAACAAAAATTGATCGGCGGAGACTACCAACTAAGATACTAGAAGTAGAGGATAGTGTCACCGCTCGTGCGCCTCGCTCAGGCCGACCCAAGAACTAGGCCAGCGCTCGGTCGTGATTCGGCTGTGCTCGCAATTCTGGGGCGGCTCAATTCGACAGCATAATGGCCCAAGACGGTCAAAAGCCTCTAGAAGCTTCACAAAACTGGCTGGGAACATTTAGAGAGAAAAAAAGCGACCACAACCCATTTATACTAGTAAGCGTGCACGTGCAACGCACGTAATCTTATGAATTTCTTCTCCTAATTACCAAATCATTTTTTTCATAATAGCCGTCATAATAACATGTATAGTTTTAGATACAAATGGTCTAAACTAAAATTTCATAACAATCTAAACTGAGATTTTGTTAAACACCCTTCTCGCAAGCTAGATGTGTCCATGCCAGTGGCACCCTCCCACCACGGTTTGTTTCACCCATGGTGCTCTCATTGTGCCCCTTGCACCGCCTTGGATTTGTGTCTTCTTCTTCCCAGTGCCACACATAGCCCTACATCTCCTCTCTCATTGCACCACATTTTCTTTTTGCGTGTTACGGGGTAGATTTTATCCACCTTAATATAAGCACACATCACAGAGGCAAACTCGGATCGCTCACCACCTTGCCAACCGAGCAAGGCGCGGCCCTCTGAAGGAGTATGCTAAATCTACTTATCTTTTATCAACAAGGGTAAATGTTCAAACGGCATCATATAATGAACCTAAACAGAACATAGCAAAAAATAAGGAGATAATATCCTGAACTGAAAAGTTCGACGCGAGGCGATAAGCAGCTTCACCAGCTGGTTTTCTATCATTTGCCCTGAGGATTGGAAACTTCATCGTTCCAAGATGTATCCTTCAATACTTACATGTGAGTAGTTTGTTGCTGGTATTGACAACAGGTTGCAATTATGTTCACCAGCTGGTTTTCTATCATTTGCCCTGAGGATTGGAAACTTCATCGTTCCAAGATGTATCCTTCAATACTTACATGTGAGTAGTTTGTTGCTGGTATTGACAACAGGTTGCAATTATGCCCCCCCCCCCCCCCCCCCAAAAAAAAATACAAGGACGCATTTTAACAACTTTTAGCTCTAACTTCTCTCCATATTGCCAAACTGTCTCTCAAGGAACAATCTAAGAATATTAGAGTTGCCAACATAAAATGTACTCCCTCTGTAAACTAATAAGAAAGTTTAGATCATTACTTTAGTGATCTAAATGGTCCTATATTAGTTTACAGAGGGAGTACCTGTTAAATAAAAAAGATTCTTATTTAATTTCCATGCTAATATATATCTGAACAAATATTTCTAAGAAAAATAATAATTATAATATATTTTTTATTCGAAATTGTTGACTCAACTAAAAATTCAAAGCGGAAAAGAAGAAGTATTTCCATTTATCATGTACTTGTGATCCATGTGGCGATTAGTGCAAATAATACAAAAATAAACACATTTCAAGTGTAGAAAACTTACAACTTTTCAGATTTGAAGAACATCCATAATTTTGTACTAAAGAGATCTTACTTGAGGATGGCATCGTTCAAATATATTCACACAGTTCACAGCCCACATCAGTAAAAAAAATCTCTTTATGTTGGTATTTCAAATGAAAATTGAAATTACATAATTTCGTTTGTTCATCCAAAAAACGGAAACATGTTTGTGCCTCACTGATTAGCTTACGATGCATGCTATGCATGACTAGGTTCCATTGAACATACATGAATCATACTATTAGATGGCATATATTTTTTACTTTTGTTCAAACTGTCTTATTTTGTTGCACACAGTAATGCCAGTAATCTAGTGCTTCTATCGTTCTTCTTAAGAAAGAACCTTCTAATGGACGTCATGGAAACTTGCGCAATATACATAAAACAAAATATTGAAAAGTACGCACAAGTGCACAGTCAGCGCAGAATTGATTACACCAAGGGGGATGATAAACTCTAATTCTTGGGGCAGCACATCCAAAATGATGAATGTAATCCTGAAAATCAAATTCGAATAGCTTAGCACACTCCGAATATGAGAGGAATTCCTGCATCTGAAATTCAGATCATCAATGTACCTATGGTTCATCTGCTGGAGGATCATGTTGCACAATATAATCCCAAACCAAGGCCATATATCATCATTAGGTTCAACCCGTTGGCCCAATTATCTCATGACAAGGATTGCTATAACTGAAATGCCATCTTGTATCTGCTACCATGCCTAGTTGGATGATGAAACTGCTAGGAGATGTTAAGTTTTTCTCGCTCTGAACTTTGTGCTGCTTTATTAACCTGTCTAACAATGCTATTATTTCTGTCTATATGCTAGGCGCCGGCTTACTTTGTTAGGCAAACAACGTAGATTCATATCAAATACCTCACATGTGTGTTTTGGTCAGGTGTCCGATCACTAATGGGGGCGATGGTGCAGTTCATACTTATGTGTGATAAATTCTATTGGTTCAGCAGTCAGTATACAGCTACTGAAGTTTGTTCATCTGCTTGCAACCTACGTGGCCACCACTGGCCTCTAGCGCTATGACCACCTACCTCCCGGATCCAAGTGATTTGTGTCAAGAACAATTTCAATATTTTCTTGATGTATTTTCATAAGTAGACATGTTCAGGCCGTGGACTGTTCTAGCCATCGTCGTCGCCGTCGTCAAGCTGACCAGAGAAGTAGTAGTACAAGATGGCAAAGAAGAGCACTGCAAATATTGGAAGTAGGGTTAGTTACCATTGGAGCAGGCAGAATTCTAGCCTGAACAGGAGTTGGGTTGTTTGCAACTTCTATACCAAACTCATTTGCACGTTGGCAGTATTATATTTTTTGTCCAGAGCAGACTAAGCAAAAGGAAACACGGGATCAGTGAAAGGTTCGAAACGAACTAAATCGACGCTTTCATCTGACAAAAATCACACGCAGAAAAGACAACAGAAGAAATCACCTTGCGAATGGAGGCCTCGCGCCCAGCTGGACCCTGGCAGGCTGTCGCCATTATATTAGAAACCTGGCTATCATCGAGCTTCTTTTGGTACCGCTGTCCTGAAACTATATATTGCAGACCTGAAGCGCAATGGCAAGTGTATCATTAGAATATATGCAAGGTACATTGCAAATAGAAAGTGCATTCGAAGTTCAGAACATATGAAAGTGCTTGGTGTAGAGCAGATTAAAGTATAGAGAAGATGAAGTCCATTTCACAAACCTCCACTGGAAGATAGTTGGGTTTCTGCTCTGTACCAACTTGCAGGCAGGGGAGAAAACGTAACGTAGTTGCAGCTTGTAGGTTCCTCGAAAGAAGTCCCTCACAGGCTTGGTTTCGCCGGTCGATAATTCGAACCTCGAATCTCTGCTAGACTGATTTGTCAAGCCAGCGATGCGGTATTTCCTGCGCACCTCTACTTGGTGGGTGACCACAACTCTCGGACCCCTGAGGGCCTTCTTAATCTGCAGCGGAACGTGAAACCATGACCTGTCATACCACCACAGCAGCAACTTGCCCGCGATATATTTGATACAGAAAATATGCATACCTTCAGATAATGAAGACCATTAGTGCCACGTATGAGATCTCTCCTGTTAAGAACCTCCCCCAATGAAATCAGTCAGCGACACAGCTCGATGAAAGCAGTCAATGACATGTCTTGTTGTCAGGTAAGGTGACCTCAAATTCCTTGGTGTTGAACCGCAGCTCGTCGGCAGTGTACAGGCTCTTGCAGCCTCTTTGGCAGTACCCACGGCCACAGCCGCCATCACCGCCTGCTTGGTAGTACCCACGGCCACCGCCATCTCCCTTGTAGTAACCACGGCCGCGGTCGCCGTCACCGGCACGGTCACCGGCTCACCGCCTCCCTGTCCTCGGTAGAACGCCATTGGGATTGCCGCTGCTCGTCCACCACCGCGGCCTCCATAGTACGGCTCGCCGCCGCCGCCACAATAGCCCGCCTGGGCAGCATCGGGGTTGGCCCGGTCACCGCCACGCCCCACTCGACTCGCCATCTTCCCCTCACCAAGCGCAAGCACGCACGCACATACCGGAAGCGAAGCGACCCACCCACGTGCGCCAACCAACTCTGCCTTGCGTCAGGGGAAGGAGAAAGAAACCGATGGAATCTTTGGTCCAGCAATCGCGAGGAAAGGTCCGGCGAACCTTTGGTCCATGGCCACGGCGTCCTGCAGCTCGGGAACAGAGAGGGAGAAAGATTAGTGAGGGGAGGGGGAGAGAAGGAAGGAGGAGCGCGTTGGGCACGGCTGACCGTGAGAGGAGGTCGTCGGTGGCTTTCAGGAGCGCGAGCAGCAACCGAAGGCGAGGTGGATGGGGGGAAGCGCACGGGGGGAGGGGAAGGGAGGAGCGGCGGCGCAAGGTTGTTGCGATCCGGAAATTAGGGAGGCTTTTTTCGGAATCGGTGGACGCGGAGCGCGGACGATGGGCAGACGACGACGGGTCTGCTCGGCAGAACTTTTGATCCAAGACGTTGATCGGAAGTTCGGAACGAGACTACGGATGTAATATGGACAATAGGATGTGTTTAAGTTAATTTAATCTAAGGGTCCCGATAATCCTGTGTACAGTTTGTTGTGTGGCTCTAGAAGAATACATGTTTGCTTTTTTAATCGGAAATGTTAACGCCCACACTTGTGGGCGTTCACCATCCCGACCACACGCAAGCATCTCCGTTGACAATTTTGTGCACGAATCTTGGAACAAACCGGCCGGTTTTCTGCGCCACGTAGGACGAGGCGCGTGTGCGGTGTGCAAGTCAGTTCGCCCGCACGTTGGTTGCCATCCCGCGGTCAGCGGTTGCCACTCGGAGGCGTGCGGTGGAACTGCTATGCGCCCGCACGCCACGATCTGACCGCGGCTGACGTCAAACACGTCGCACACCTCTGCCCCCTCTCCCTCACGGTTCCATTTACTCACCCGCACCGCAGTTACTGGCACAACCCACTCGCATTTGAAACCACTGGAGGAGAAGGCGAGGGGAGAATGCGACGGTGGAGGCGGAAGAATCGACGGTGTTCGCGGCCGTCGGTGGTGCTCGCCGGAAAGGAGCGGCTTCGCCGGAGCGCTTGCGGGTTGAAGGTAATGCTCGCTACAACTCTCGCAATCTCTTCATGCATTTTCCCCCCTTCCCTCCCTGTTCGATTCCTCGATCAAGATTCGTAGAGATTCAGGTGATTCGGCAATGCGTCGGCGTTCCCGTCGGCGCCGAAGTCGTCTGCTAGCCATTTTTGGTGGCACTGGGCAGTTTCGTCGCCGCCGCGGCGGCGGCATCATCGGTGTGGTTATGCCTGTTCGGAGGCACGCACTAGTCTTGCCTATGGATTGGGCAGGTGTCTCCCGGTTTGTTTGATGCGCATTGGTTCGAATTTGTGTTTGCAGTCAGTTCGTGGGAGAACTTTGAGGGTGAATTTGAAGTCGCGGTAGTTGCCATTGAACCCTAGATCTAGTTAGTTGGGTTTTGAAACTGTAGTATGAGGCGAACTTGGTAGTTTGATTAACTATCATGATTGTGTGGCAGCTAACTCCCTGAATAAATGTGATAGTTGCCACAAACGTGTTTTCCCTTGCGGCAACAAATTACTGAAATGACTGTGATAGTTGCCACATATAAGCTTTCGCATGGGGCAATATTTTTTATTGAATGACTGTGATAGTTGCCACACACACGCTCTTCCATGTGGCAACTAAATTTGCTGAATTACTGTTATAGTAGCCACAAACATGCTTTTTCATTGTGGCATCTAATTTTTCTGAATGATTTGTGATAGTTGCCACAATCGGTAATCAATGCAGTTTCAGCAGCCAACTGCACTGGACGGCAACTAATGTGCACTTCAAGTGTGCCTGTTGCCACTTGGATAGTATATTCATGTGGCAAATAGAATGTGAACACACTGTCTGTTGCCATTCTGCAGATAAGACAGTGTGGCAAATTGGCTGCATAATGTGGCAACCAAATTTACATATCAATTGTGTTAGATGTCATACATATGCTTTGCATGTGGCAAGTTTTTGGCTGACCACATCATGTCTGTTGCCATGTCACAGTCAGCACAATGTGGCAAATTCAGTGTATTGTAGGCGCATTTTTTTTTTGCCACAACGACTTTGTGATATCTGATCACACTGTGGCAATTTTCATGTTCTTGATTAGATGTGGTTTCTTCGATTTGTTGTAGTATGTGTTGCATTTCAGCACGGCAATTTCACCCTAGCACATTTCTGCCGCTGAACAAGTGGCATTTGATTGGTGTATTTTTAGGACAGTGTGTGAGCTGCCACATCTTAGTTTTTGTGATGTGGAGGATTCTATGACTTTCTATCGTACTATCTTGGGCTAACATGGCAACTTCAACATTTTTTGTTTTCAAGTGCATTTACCATATGTACACTTTTTTTGTTACTTGATAATGCAACCAACGTGCTTACTTGCCATGTTTATGTTTTCGACAATCATAGGAGGGGTGCGTGTGTGTTCATGTTATTTTTTCTGCATTCACTAGTTGACATTTTCTGTTAGGTGGCAACTGCTTACCTCTTGCATTTACATTTCCACCATGACAATTTGGTCTGTTCCTATCTCAGCAGAATGGCTCGTGGCGATCATCAAAACGATGATGATGATTTCATGGATCCACCACAGCGTAATCGGGCAACTGGACGAAGAAAAGAGGGTGATGAGGTAAATGTTCACACATCCCCCCTCCTCCTGCTTTATGTTACTGGTTGACACCTCGAGCTTGCAGTCGTCTGACACGAACTAAAATTTCATGACATTGCAAAGCATGGCAACAACTGATCACTTTTTGCAAAACATGGCAACAACTGATCACTTTTTGTCTGTTTTTTGCAGAAGAAGAAACGTATTCGCAACAGAGCCTCCCAAGAACGACTGACTGCGTTGACTGACAAATTCACCGACGATCAGAAGGGGGCTGCTGCTGAGATGGGTATGCAGTCTATGATGGATGTCCGGTGCACGAACCTTGTCAACCCTGTATGCGACTGGCTTGGTGAGATCTACGAACCCGCCTCCAGGGAATTCATGATTCCGGGACATGGAAGACTTCCGTTGAACGAGGAATTCGTGTTCTGCACTTTGGGTGTGCCTCGTGGACATATCAAAGTCCCGTACGAGGTCAACAATGAGATCGAGGAAGCGTTGTTCCCCCGTTTGTTTCCTGGGTCGGAATCCATGCCGAACACGTCTGCAGTGGCAGATTCGCTGCAGGCCATGACGACGCATGGAGATGTTTTCAAGATGAAGCTACTCATGTACCTCATCTCAGCTGTTTTTGCGTCGACCACCTCCCTTCGCCCAAGCAACAAATGCTTCCCCATCCTGGTGAATGATCCATCTTTACTACTTTATTTTCCTTCGATCTTTTTGGCTCCGATGTCATGTGTAAAGCTAGTGACTGTCAGTGTTTTTCGATGTTTTTTCCATTTGATTTCTGATGCGGCAACCTTTTTGTCCTGAAATTTTGTGTGGTGCAGGCGGATCTGGAAAATGTAAAGAACATGAATTGGTGTAAGTTTATTGCCGACTTCCTGTACGATGCATTCTCAAGCAAGATGTACCAAAAGGGTTGTCAACTGCATTTAATGGTATTTTTTACCAGTTCTTTCTGTGAACACTATTTTTTTAACACACTTTTATTCATGCATGGCAACCTGATCATAACAAGACGGCAACCTGATCATATCAAGATGGCAACTGCTATAATGACGACATGGCAACTGGCATAATGACAATATGGCAACTCCCATCATATTAGTATGGCAACTGTCATCATACTATGATGGCAACTGCCATCGTAACAACATGGCAACTGTTATCACACTATGATGGCAATTAGCACATGTAGATGGCATCTTCTTCTTTTTCTTCCCTTCTTTCATGCACCTCAACTTGATTATCATGAGAACATATATTATCCTGTTTTTTTCCACACAGTACCCATGATGGCAACTGATATTTCTTTCTTTTTAAAATTGTTTTGCATCAGCTCATGTACGTCGACTGTCTTGATCTGTCCACCGTGGATTTCACTGGGATAGGAGGCCCGCCGCCTACGCACAAGTTTGCTGTTTCTGCGTGGACTATCAACGCTGTCAAGGTTGTGCTTGCCGCAGACAAGGCTACTAACACCACATATGGAAAACTGCAGGTCAGTTCTGGTTTCTTTGCCCACACGGCATGCCTACAAATTGGCATGAGGCAACCGTCTGTGGGTCATAAGAGATGACTACCTTTGTTATCCATGGCTGTCTGAGTACTGTATCCATGTCTCATTTCACATGGCAACTCTTTTCATTCGTGCTGAAACTTACATTCTCTCTCTTACGTCCTAGCTTTTTTTTGTTCTTTCCAGCTGATGGCCAAGCATGATATAGACTACATCGTGTTTGGGGGGCCTCAACACTTTGGAAAGTGGATGGACGTGCACTCAGCTCCGTCTTGCCCTGCCGAGGTAATCAAAAGATCTACATCTATGGTTTGCCATGGATTAATTTTTGATGTCGTGCAAGTGATTGCAATATGGGTGGTCATTGATGCTTCTTTGTTTCGTGCACAGGCGAGGGCACCTGTTGAGCATCTAATAGGGCAGTTTGCATCTGGAATGACCGGCTTGCTCGGGAAGTTGGTTGAGGGGTGGACGTCCCTCAGTGGCTCTGACAGCGACGCGGTTGCGAGGCAGTTCACTTCATTTGTCCTAGAACGTACACATTGGCCAACCGGTTGCCGTGGCCGGTATGACTACAACAGTTCCCAAGAGCCTGCTGACACACAAGATGAACTAGGTGGAGATGTTGGTCTCAGCAAGGATGACGACGATGTCATGGAGAATGTGCAAGAGGACACTGATGATGATGAACATGTTGAAGTTCGCGCAGGTGATAACAAGGGCAAGGATGCAACAGATGTCCCCCAACCAGAGAAAGTCAAAGAACATACGACTGCGAGAGGCGAGGGGGTTTTGCCATCAAAGAGGGGGAGGGCTCCAGAGGGTGTTGGGCAGGGTTCTCCTGGCAAGAGGTCTAGGACCGACCCCGTAGCTGCCAGGAAGAGGTTCGACTTTTATTTTAGTTTTTTGCTTTGTCTATTTTCTTCGAACAGACTCATCTTTTTTTGCACTTGTTTTTGTCAAGCGCGGCAACGAGTTTGCTGTCTGACAATTGCCACCTTTTTTCCCTCCATCTCATACGTGCAGCGAGCCGACAGCTGGTGGACAAGCAGTTATGAAGAAACAGGCGCCAACGCCAACTCGTGTTTCTGCTCGGTTGAACAAAGGGGCCCCCATTGCCGGTGACACCCCTTCCACCAGGTCATCTCCTCGCACGACGACGACCAACACCGGGGATTCTGTCGTGTTGCCAGACCTGAGGAAGGCAGTCAAGAAGTAGGTTTTTTCATCCGCTTTCATTGACATAGCGCTATATTTTCTTGATTTTTCAATGCATCCGTTTAGCTTGTCACATTGTCTTCTGTCATCGCCCCCCACGTGGCAACTGCTGTTTTCCAAATGATTTTTTCCTTCCTTTTTAAGTGTATAGCAACTCCTATTGGTTTTTACATGGCAACTGGAATCTAGGCCAAATGGTAACTTTAAAGTACCTAATGGCAACTACCATCTTTACCGTTGGCTTGTGAGCTCATCCCACACCTAGGTTTGAAATTGCATTCATGGCAGATCAGACATTTTTATCATTCTTCAAGTTGGCTAACATGGCAACTGCTGCTGGATGGCAACTGCTAATTATGACACATGGCAACTCACGTTCCCCTTACATGGCAACTACCAGCTTTTCCACTTGTTTTTCATTTTTTTAAGATTTCTACCATGGCAAACATATTTTCGTTCATTTTTTAATACCTTTTTCATGTGCTTTATTTTTTTGCAGGGTGAAGAAGACTACTATGCGCGGGGCCAAGCATATCAGTAAGGACCCGCTCGAACGCCTACATTCAAAGTTGTCAACAGGGGGCAACTCAGATGTACATGAGGCACCAGACGACAATACTGCTACTGCACCATTGACCGCTCCCACCAACTCTGATGCAAGTGGCCGACCATCTCCGCCGGCTGCAGATGTGCAGGCTAGAACAACAGGCATCCGTACATCATGGAGTGACGAGTCGGTATCTGCCAAGACAGCTGAAATATTGCCAACTCTTCTGGCAATGAAGGATGCTGCTGTGAGCCATGCCACCCCATCAGCAAGCGTTGAAGTGGACGCTCCCGAGACGAACCTAAGCAAGGAAGATTCCCGCTTATCTGACACTGATTCCAAGCGCGTGCGTGGTGGCACTCCTATGTCCACGACAGAAGCGGCTGAGGCGGCAGTTCACAAGGATATGCCATCTACAGGTGAGAGTCCTGGCACAACAGCTCCAGCTCCTGTCGGTGCAGATACTGCTAAGGCGACTGTTTCGCGTGCTGGTCTTCCACCTAGGCATCGTAGCCCCCGCAAGCAACCAACAGACATACCCAACGCACCGGCTGTAGCTAGGAGCAGGAGAGACGAGTCTGGTTATGTTCCTGTGTCCACACTGTTCCCGCCACCTGCCAAAAGCAATGTGATGGAGAAACCGCAAGACCGGAGCACAACTGATACAGGTGTCAAGCCGGGCACGAGTGACGCAGGTGAACGCCCGGAGCAGACTGCGCCTTTACCCGCAGTGGAAATCCCCAGCATAAATCTGCGCACTTCCAGGCTCCCAGTCAATGTCGGTGTCCCCTACAGCCCAAACAAGAAGATTGTCATTAAAGCTGCGGCTGATACCGCTGACAACACGCCCCGCCCTGCAAATAAGCCCGATCATTCTGTAGCGGCTGATTCATATATGTTTGTCGATCTTTCACCCTTGGATTCTGCCCCGCAAGTCGTTCGTGGTCCGGCCAGTAGTAATGAGAGGCACCCAATGGACTTTACCCCACCGAGCTTCAGCCTTGGCATCAGTCAAGATCAACCGGTGGTGCAAGATCCTTTGCCAATTGCCTTTGCTTTCCCAGGAGGCATGCCCGCAATGATGGCGCAGCCAATGGTCGAGGGCAGGAAGGCTGTCAAGTTTGTAGAGCCGATTGTGCAAGGTACACTTGTCATGTCCTTATGATTTTCTTGTATACATCTTTGTAGTTTGACTTTTGTCCCAATCATATTTTTTAGGGGTTCTCACTTGTGATGGCAACTGACATGTGATGACATGGCAACTGGATTTGATGCACCATGTCACCTACATTTTTTTTTGCTGCCATGCTGCATTTGACATTTGGGCAACCACGTGGCAACTAAAGTTGATTCAACATGGCAACTGTAGTTGCTGTCACATGGCAAATACAGTGCATTACACATGGCAACTGGATTTGCCACACCATGTCACTTGCATTTTTTGTTTCCATGCTGCATTTTTTCATACGGCAATCACATGGCAAGTGGAGTTGACACAACATGGCAACTGTAGTTGCTGTGACATGGCAACTACAGTCCAACTAGATGGTAACTACAGTGCAACTACATGGCAATTGTAGTTGCTATGACATGGCCACTGTAGTTGGACCACACATGGCAACTGCCCCACTTTTTCTACCTACATCTCACATCATGCACCCTATCTTCTCACAATCCATCTGTTTTTGATTTTCTAGGTATCCTAACCACTTTTTTTTTATCATTGCAGCCACCCCTGAGGAGATTTCACCGTCACTTGACGAAGCTTACCGCATGATCGAGGAGGCAGCATTGCAGAGGAGGTCCTCACAAGGGCAAGGGCAATCAAGTTCCAACGTGCCTGCAGATACGGTATCTGAGGATACCATTAGGAGTGCCACTCCTGGCTCTGTGAGGCAGCAGAGGGTAGTTCACCCACCTCCCGCGGAAGACTACGAGCCTGAATTCAGGGCCACTAAGGAACAAACCCAGCTGTACGATATCGTCAAGCGGTTTGGAAATGCGAGGGCCAGCAGCAAGCACATGAAGGAGCTGAAAGCGTAAATGACCACACCCCATAATCTCTCATTTTGCTTTTCTCCTTTTTTACCATTCATCTTCTTCGTACTTTCTATACACGATCCGCTTACGTTTTAGTTCTTTCATATATTTTTTACTTAGTAGGCATGATTCTTCCATGTTATATCGTTTTCATACAGCTCATGTTTGGACAGAACCAAAGTCATTCAATGCGGAGCGACGTACGTCGACCTGGGTGATCTTGCCGAGTCCGTGAGGCCAAACGGTAAAATGTCGATGAATGTAGTTGCATGCGGGATCGACTACATCAACAATCACACCGATGTGTGTGCCGACAAGATAATCATGCATTACAGTGTGACCTGCAAAATATGGGATGGTGACTTCCACCACAAAATCCTGAGGAAGAATTTTGCTCAACACGGTGAATTCAAGCTCACACTGAAGAAATATGTGAGTACTCCTTCCCTGTCTGCACTGTTTTTTCACATGGTGTGGTTTTTTGCCATCATCTGCACTTATGTTTATGTGGCAGATGTTTTCATGTGGCAACAGCTGTCGTGCACACTGACATCTTGATTTTTGCATCCCGTGCAAACTATGTGGCAACTTGATAGTAAAATACATGGCACATTTTGTTCATACATGGACGGCAACTTTCTTTCAACTACCCCCACACATAACCAAACATTCTACATGATTCTATTTTTTTGTCCCTCTGTTGTTCTTTATGTGAAGTCTGCTTCTCATTTCTTCACTTTTAAATGCAGGTCATGTTCCCCATGTTCCAGGAGCTTGCACCACATGACCCACACGACAAGTGTGGTCATCACTATGCGATCTATCTTGACCTGAAGAACCAATGTTTTGAGGTGCTTGATTCAATCCGTTCGGAAGCTGATGCAGACCTTACTACGCATGCCGAATTCTTCATCAACAACCTCAAAGAGACATGGAACCGTCACTACGAACATTCAAAGGTCCAGATCAGTCATTTTCTGACTGAGTATGTGGCGATTGTGAAGCAAGGGAACACGTAATTTCTTAACCCCCTCCTTCATGTGCCATTTACGTCAATCCAACCCCTCTTTTTGTTGTCACATCTGAATTGAAGTCTATCTTTGCTACGTCTGTCCTTTTTGCATGTTCACCTGACTCTTTTTCTCGTGCAGGACGGACTGTGGCTTTCACACATTGGAATACTTTGCAAAGTGGGAAGGCAGAATTATCCCCGCTATCACAGTTGCAACGGTCATTGAGCTCCGGAAAATCCACACATGGAACTGGTTAATGAATGAAGATTTCAACAAGCGGTCCGGAGCACGCGAGTTCGTGGAGGAAGCTGTCAAGAAAATCAACAAGAAGTATAAGTGATCACGTGGCGTTACACACCGGACACATACCTTACATTCTGTTGCCGAGGAATGTAAGGTACTATCTCTTTGTTCTCGTCGAAAACTATGTTTGTGTGCTATGTTATGACTGCAACCCCGCGTAGCCTACTAAGTGGTGGTGGTGTGTGAGCGATATTTGAATAGTTTCTGTAATATATGTGTGGATGTGAACCTATTTTAGGCGTTACAACATATATGTTTTTATGTTTATCATTATTACAATGGTTTCATCGTTTCTAGCACCAGTTTGCTGTTTCGAATGCGTCTACGATGTTTTAAAAAAGATGGCAAATGTAGTTCATCAGACATGGGTAGTGAAAGTCATCGCCGTTTTTCATTTTGGCTGTTTTGCTTCTTCTTTTTCATCGCTAACTGCACCGGCTAGCATGGGTAGGTTGATCATGTAGCCACAACCTTTGCTGCGGTTTATGCACGTTACGCTTTTTCCAACTTGTTTCCCATACATTGCACACAACACACTATGTGTCTCTAAACCGCGTCGTATTGTCATGGAAATATATGCCATGCAGAGTCATTACAAATACCATGGCATATTTTTAGTACAGCTAACATGGCAGATACAGTACAAACAACATGGCAGATCCAGCATAATTAACATGGAAGATACAGTATAACTAACATGGCAGATCCAGTACAACTAAAATGGTAGATCCAGTACAACTAGCATGGCATATTTAGTATAAAATAGCATGGAATATTTAGTATAAACTAGCATGACAGACTAACTACACATAACATGGCAGATTAACTACACATAATATGGCAGATTAAGTACCCATAACATGGCAACTGCATTTATCCACTCAATGAATTTTCCTTCCACTTCTGATGCCCCTCAAGAGTCATTCTCCCAATTTTTTTTAAAAAAATTATCATCATCTAGGGTACAAAACAAAATGTCCACAAGGACCATGTCACATCGCCCCAATTTTTGCTCATGGATTGCCCGCCCCTTTCTTCGTTTTCTTGTGTTTTGCTTGAATCTCCAATCCTGACTTGTACCTTATCTCTCTTGGACGACCCTTTGTGATGGAATGGGGTGGGTTCCTGACCTGGGTCTGTGTGCTTGCTGTTCCAGATCCTATCTCCGAGTTTTCAGATGATGGCCCCATGGATGAAGGCACACTTGATGTGCAGGGGAACCAGTGTAAGGCTTCCTCAGCTTTCCTTTTCTTGATCTCATCAAGCTCTCTTTTCAGTGCCTTCCTGTGTTTTTCTGTGACTCTTGCTGTCTCATCACTCTTGCACACTTCATCAATTAGCTCAGCATAGTTCTTTGTCAGCACAACGTGCCTCACGGCTTCCATGGTTGACTCAAGTCTCTCGTCATGCACAGCCAGAACTGCGTGTGTTGTCTGCGGCGCCAACGCGTCGTCAGCGCCCCAAGTCCATCGCCGCCTTATGAAATGGCAGCGCATCCGTGTCACAGCGTTCATGTCCATTACTTTTAGTATGTGACAGCACACAATGCCGTCCCGTTCGAACTTGCAGCATTGGCAGTAGTACTCGCCTTCGCCTATCGAGGCTTTGACGAAGTAGTTCCTTCCTTTGTCCGAGTCTTCAGGTTCTGAATCTGACATGCCCAAAATAGAACACACCTTGAACGTATGTTCGTCCACCTAGAAAGCCGTGAACATGCTGGCACGCTTTATTTCTTCCTGGAATCTGCAAGTTTTGTGTGTTTTCTGTTAAACTATCGTGCGCTCTTTTCTTGTACCACCTTATGTTGTCATGGAAATAGAAATACATTTTGTTTGAACATGGCAAACATAGTTCATTGAACATGGCAAATATAGTTCGTTGAACATGGCAAATGTAGTACACTAGACATGGCAACTGGAGTACACTAGACATGGCAATTGTAGTACATTTTCAACTGGACATCGTCATTTTCCACACCAACATTCCCCAATGGAAGCACATTGCATAAAACATGGCAACTGCCCTTTTATTTAAACATGGCATGTACAGTTGAGTAAACATGGCAATTGCATTTCAACAAACATGGCAGATGCATTTTATTAAACATGGCAACTGCATTTCAGCATATGTGTTGCCAATATAACATTTTTTCCAGTTGACATTGGCATTTGCATGCCAACATGCCCCAATGGAAGCACAGTGCATTAAACATGGCAACTGCACTTCATTCAACAAGGAAAATGCACTCGAGCAGCATGGCAAAACAGAATTTTCATTGAACATGGCAACTGCAGCTGAGTAAGCATGGAAAACAGTATTTCATTAAACATGGCAACTGCATTACACTCTATAAGGCACCTACTGCCTTGGTGCTTTTTCTGCAAATAAGACTGTAACGCAGCTGACTTACTTGTTAAAGATCTTGTTTGTGTATATCTTGCTCATTTGCCTCTCCATCGGTAAATACGTTAGCAATTTTGGCTGCTTTAGTGTTGTGGTCGCTTCTTGCTGTAGCTTAGATCCCATAAACTTTTGTTGCAAAGCTATGTAGTGCTTGGAAAACTGTAGCAATGAGTTGCCAGGGCTGACGTACCGCTTCAAAACAGCATTGAACCCCTCGCTACGCTGTGTAGTCTGCAGAAAGGGGAAGAAGCACTGCATGAAGTAGGCCGGCACCCAGTACATTCGCTTCTCCCACAGGCTAGCAAGAGTCTCGTTGTCTTGGACTTGATATGTTTCAATCATGGCCATCCAGCTCCTTTCAAACTCCTCCACCGTCAAGCTGTGGTCCATGCACAGCTCGAATGCCTTGTGCAGCTCTGGACGGTCAGCAAAGAACGGTCCTAGCGTCTCCTAAGCCTTCTTTATAATGTGCCACCTGCAGTGCCTGTGCACTGTCAACGAAAAGACCTCCTCTATGCCTGCACGCATGCTGAAATCCTAGTCTGTTATTATGTTCATCGGAGCAAGTCCATCCATGCACTCCAAGAAGGTCTTGAACAGCCAAACGTACCCATCCATGTCTTCATTCCGAACGAGCCCGCAGCCGAACTGCCACGACTAATTGTGGTTATTTATTCCTATGAACGGAGCGCATGGCATCTTGTACATATTAGTGAGGTACGTCGCGTAAAATGAAATGCAATCTCGGAAATGTTTGTAGGCTCTCCTTGCAGCACCATCCACCCAATACATGTTCCTGACACGGTCCTCATCGTCCAACCTTATCCTGTAGAAAAAAATTTGGATCTTCCTTCGCTTTCTCATTGAAGTAGGCCATTGTAGCCTCTATGTCAGCCAACCTGCTCTCTCTATGGTACTTTGCCTGTAGGTTTGTGACGTCAGCTGGTATGTAGGGCATGCTACTCAGAGTCCCCTTTTTGTTGTGGATGAGTGATAGTATCTGGACCATTCTTGATGGACCGACATTACAATCATGTAGCAGCTTTACGAATTGCCTTTTGACGGGGGTGAATCCTCTGTGGGCGGTCAGAAATTTTACCAGGTCAAACTTCTTTATGAGTTTGTGGTTGTGCTCGTCAAAATATTCAGTGACCACATACTGTGTTCCATCTACGTTTAGCTTACACCGGACAGGGCATCCCATCTTGAGAATGATACCTCTCTTTCGTTCCAGAACGACAGGCGCAACACCTTTCCCCTTCTTGTTCCTCCGTGCCTTGTGGCACCTCATCTCACCTCTGCTGTACTCGTTAGTTTTCTTAATTTTCCTATGGTACTCGGTGTTGACCGCAAATCCATGGAACTTTGCATATGTCTGGTAGTATTCCTTTACTTCTTCGAACGATTCAAATCTCTGCCCAATGTACGGTGGCTGAGGTACCACGATCTCTGATTTCCCACCATCTTCATCCCCTTGTGCCTCGTCATCAGTTTCATCATTCACTTCAGTATCGGCGGCAGTTCCATCTACTTGAGTGTTGGCAGTGATTGTGTTCAAAGGGGTGCTTGTCGGCATTGCTGGAATGATTGCCATTCCCGACTCTGACTCGAAATTGTTTGCAGCATGATTGCCTGCTGGCTGGTGGAACGCATCTTCCGTGCGCTCAGAGCTCCCTGCAGTAGATGTCCCCCGCCGCTGTTGACTGTAGTTGTAGGCCCTGTAATAGAAAAAATAGGTACGAGAGTAAGATTTTTGTTTTAATAACATGTGTATCACAACGGATCACACCATCTTCGAGTGATTTGGCATGACATCATTTCAAACAGCAAGCCGTGAGTCTGCGCGTGGACATGTATGGCAGCTGTAGCTGTCCAGTCATGGCAGCTACTGTTCAACAAACATGGCAACTATTGTTTTGCCTACAAATAACTACAAATAACAAATGTAGTGTTGTTTTTGTGGTTCAGTTTTTTTCCTTACCTTGTTGTGCTGCATTTGACCATCTTGTGTGGTCTGTGACACCAAAATGACGTTCTCCACCTGCAATTTGTGAAGCTTGCCACGAGACGTTTTCCGGGTTACCACCAACGTAATAACCTGTAAGCATAGTAGTGGTTGCTCAATTCATGGCAAATGCTGTTTGTGCTAGCACGGCAACTGTAGTTTTACTGGCATGGCAACTGTAGTTGCATCGGTATGGCAACCGCAGTTGTTCCTTCATGGCAACTGCAGTTGCCATGGCATGGCAAATGTAGTTGCACTGGCATGGCAACTGCAGTTGTTCCTCCATGGCAACAACAATTGTCCAGGGATGTCAAGTGTAGTTTTTAATTCATGGCAATTGTAGATGTCCAGTCATGGCAATTGTAGTTGTCAACTATGCTCCTTCTGCTAATTGAGCATCCACAACTTCACTTTTTTTATGGACTCACCTGTGTATGACGTCGATGGCAGGTACATGGGTGCTGCCTGATGCCACGTGCTGCATGAAGGCTCTGCATTTTCACCCGTGATAACTCGTGAGTCCTTTTGCCAGTTTTTTTGCATGTTCATTTTTCATGTCCACAGCAGTATGTGCTTTTTTTTCGTTTTGCATTACCTTGATTAGCCATACTAGCTAGTTGAAGTTGGCTGCCCGTACATTTGTCAGTGTTAGCGCCTTGTGACTGAACTTGCCACGGGGCCCCCCTAAGAGTGTTTTGGTCATAAGAACCTGCGAAAAAATGACAGTGTACGATATAAGTAGAATGTCATCTTCATTGTTGCGAAGATGGCAACTGTTCTCTTCTTTTGTTATCACGCATCATACCTACGCCTGCATACTGTTCTAGTAGTGGCAGCAACGGCCCTGTAGAGATGAGTTGACTGTACTCTGATGCATCCCAAGGGGGCGTTTCTGGCCTTTGAGAACCCCAAGCATCAGCGCCATCTTCGTGATTCATTCTTTCCGTGTCTTGCTTCTTTCCGATGTGTTCTCAATCACTGCATGAACAAGAAGGCATCAACAATCCACAAGAATTGTATTCTTCTGCTGCTTGCACATAGAAGACAGGGATGGCAAGCAACAGGTCAAAATAGGTGGCAACTACTGACAACGAAAGGTGGCAACTGTCGTTATACACAAGTGGCAATTAATTTTTCCCACCCCCTTCATTCCAAAAATTGTCCTTCCTGTCCTTTTTAGGGATTCCTACTCATCCATTTCATACCCAACTACTTGCGTCAATTAAACTAGGAACTTAAGTTAATCTCAAACGTAGTACATGGCAGATCTGGTGTATTCTGCCTGACAATTATGAATATACACTGAACCATGTAGTGTTCTACCCCTATAGCATGGACCCAATACAAGATCGGGAGATTGTCTGCCTTAAGGATGAGAAGGATGAGATCGGGAGATTTCACCTGGTTTTAGATGATCGTCTCTGGAGGGCTGGGTTGGAGTGTGGGGCTGGGGGTGGGGAGGGTTGGGGTGTGGTTTGCGGTGGGAGTGCCCTACGGATCTGCTCTGGTTGCCATGGCAACCAGAGAAGGCCGGCGACGGAGGTCGGGGTTCGAGAGGTGGGGGACGATGGCGGCAGACGAGAGAGGGGATGGATCGGAGGCCGGGAATGGCTGGGTCGTGCGGGCAGCGGGTTGTCTGGCCCGGACGGGGCAGTGCGGGCGGGGTTGCCACACACTGGACGTGCGGGCCGTGCTTTTGTGCGCGCGGACGTGGTCGTGCGGGCCGGTTCCCGTCCATGCCACACGAGGCGTGCGGGCGGGTTCCCGTCCATGCCACACGTGTGGCAGTTATTCGGACACTTTTTAATAGTAGTAGAGATAATAGTACTCCCTCCGTCTCAGTTTACAAGTCCTACGCGTATACCTAGGTTGCCAATTTTATCATCCTAATATAAACTATATAACAAAAAAATTATACCTTTGGAAAATAGAACATCTGAAGTTTATATTGGTATATTTTTTGCAATATATGACTTGTATTAGGTTGGTCAAATTGACGACCTAGGGGTACGTGCACGCCCTGTAAACTGAGAGAGAGGTAGTAGTAGAGATGAGATACGTGCGTTGTCGCGAATCAAAGAAAAAGAACTAACAGGTTGAGCCCAAAGCTAAGGGGGGTTGTCGATATGCCTATAACTCACGCTAAGGGGGCAAAATAGAATTTAGGCCTAACGTTATCTCTCAATGCTAAATAAAACTAGCCTCATCCCAAAACTAGTAAACGTGTGAGTACAATACACGTCTCGACAAATGACATTTGTGTGAATGTATATTTTGAAAATTTTGAAACCGGCAAGATTGTAGCCCTTGTTGATCCCTTCCTCTCTATAGAAAATAAAGGGGAAAGGCCTAAGATATTATATTTTTGCAAGTCAGAAACGCAAAAGCCAGTTACCAGAAACACCTAAAAAATATCGATATGTAATCCTTGATCCTAAGATTCAAACTATTAGTACAACTGTGTCAAGATTAGATTTAGCATTTTCTCAAATACATGATTAACATTTTTGAAATTTGCGATGAACACTTAAACAACTATTATGTGTGTGTGTAATGCACGTTGATATTTGGGAGGAAGTTAATTACATGTTCATGTTAGGTGGGATATCAATCAAGTTTAATATTAACACATATGGAGTATGATATTAGTTGCACGTTAAACATGTTGACCCCTCATCATTGGAGCAATCTAGGTCATTGGTTTAGCATGGTTTAATGGCCTACTCCCTCGGTCCGGTGAAGAATGTAGTTTGGCTTTAAAATTTGTCCATAAAAGAGTGTACATGCACTACAAAAAAAGACGCATCCGTGACAATATGTTTCGAACGATTTTTTTTCCCGTCATGCTTATGATACTTCTACGACGATACTTGTGACAAAAACACGTGCATAGATGTGGTGGGTGTCAGTGTCAAAACCGGCAGATCTCGGGTAGGGGGTCCCGAGCTGTGTGTCATGGATCGATGGGTAACAGGAGACAGGGGACACGATGTTTACCCAGGTTCGGGCCCTCTTAATGAAGGTAATACCCTACTTCCTGCTTGATTGATCTTGATGAATATAGAGATTACAAGAGTTGATCTACTCCGAGATTATATGTTGTGGTCTAAACCCTAGGGGTATGATGATTAATGTCATAATGACCTAGCCTTCCCTATTGACTAGCTCGGCCTCGGCTTATATAATGAACCAGAGGCCTAGGATAACAAGAGTCCTAGCCGAATACGTTGGTGAAGAGGAGTCCTTGTCTTGATCACCAAGTCTTGTGGAATACTCCTTGTATGCGGCATGGGCTGCCCGAAGTGGCCCATGAGTGAACCGCCATGGGGGTCCTCGGCCCGATCCACCTGGTCGGGAGACGATGTGGTGAGTACCCCCTAGTCTAGGACACCGTCAGTAGACCTCTGAACCGGTCTTCAAGTTGGGGACTCTCCTCAATCCTTCCGAACTGTTCTTCATCTTCGGTCGTCGGTCTTGAAAAGTGGTTCAATAAATCTGCTCATCTTCGATCTTGAGGATCGCCGAAGTAAATCCGAAGAGTTTACACATCGGGTATCCGAGGAGCCCCTTTAAGTTCTCGGCCTTTATCAATCCCTTATTATTAATTTTTACGCCTCACCTCCGGTTTGAAGTTGTTCCCGTGCGGTGGTGTCCTCTTGCATCTGAGCTCCAACGCCGGACTGCATTCGAGATATCTTTTGCAGCGAAGCACCAACGCCGGACTGTATCCGAGCTCCAACGCTGGACTGTATCTAAGGTGTCATAGATCACGTTGATTCAAAAAGGTTGAAGGAGTTTAGCCGAGCTTAATGCCGGAAATACCCTCTATGGAGCCAGCCACTGGCGCCCGAGCTTTATGCCGAACTGCTTCCGAGGTGGTGCACCACCCCGATCGCGGGCTGATTTTTGTGAATATTTTTGATTGGTGCAACTTATTCTCTACCAAGATATATAACCAGTATATGTATATCCAGTAGCCCTCAAGGTGTGTGTCGGTCTAAAACCCGAGATGCACCTGAAGAAAAACATAAACTGTTGATCTTAGTAGCCCCTGAGACTCAGGTCGATTTGCAAAATCGGCCTAAGGATTGATGTCTACTATGCAACCTTCTTCTTGTAGACGTTGTTGGGCCTCCAAGTGCAGAGGTTTGTAGGACAGTAGCAAATTTCCTCAAGTGGATGACCTAAGGTTTATCAATCCGTTGGAGGCGTAGGATGAAGATGGTCTCTCTCAAGCAACCCTGGAACCAAATAACAAAGAGTCTCTTTTGTCCCCAACACACCCAATACAATGGTGAATTGTATAAGTGCACTAGTTCAGCGAAGAGATGGTGATACAAGTGCAATATGGATGGTAGATATGAGTATTTGTAATCTGAAATTATAAAAACAGCAAGGTAACTAATGATAAAAGTGATCACAAACGGTATTGCAATGCGTTGAAACAAGGCCTAGGGTTCATACTTTCACTAGTGCAAATTCTCTCAACAATAATAACATAATTGGATCATATAACTATCCCTCAACATGCAGCAAAGAGTCACTCCAAAGTCACTAATAGCGGAGAACGAACGAGGAGATTATTGTAGGGTACGAAACCACCTCAAAGTTATCCTTTCTGATCGATCTATTCAAGAGTCCGTAGTAAAATAACACGAAGCTATTCTTTCTGTTTGATCTATCCTAGAGTTCATACTAGAATAACACCTTAAGACACAAATCAACCAAAACCCTAATGCCACCTAGATACTCCAGTGTCACCTCAAGTATCCGTGGGTATGATTATACGATATGCATCACACAATCTCAGATTCATCTATTCAACCAACACAAAGAACTTCAAAGAGTGCCCCAAAGTTTCTACCGAAGAGTGAAGACGAAAACGTGTGCCAACCCCTATGCATAAGTTCACAAGGTCACTGAACCCGCAAGTTGATCACCAAAACGCACATCAAGTAGATCACGTGAATATCCCATTGTCACCACAGATAAGCACATGCAAGACATACATCAAGTGTTCTCAAATCCTTAAAGACTTAATCCGATAAGATAACTTCAAAGGGAAAACTCAATCCATTACAAGAGAGTAGAGGGGGATAAACATCATAAGATCCAATTAGAATAGCAAAGCTCGCGATACATCAAGATCGTGCCAAATCAAGAACACGAGAGAGAGATCAAACACATAGCTACTGGTACATACCCTCAGCCCCGACGGTGAACTACTCCCGTCATGGAGAGCGCCGGGATGATGAAGATGGCCACCGGTGAGGGATCCCCCTTTGGCAGGGTGCCGGAATAGGGCCCCGATTGATTTTTGGTGGCTATAGAGGCTTGCGGCGGCGGAACTCCCGATCTAGGTTATTTTCTGAAGGATTGGGAATTTATAGGAATTTTTGGCGTCGGTCTCATGGCAAGGGGGTCTCCGAGTCGTCCACGAGGCAGGGGGCACGCCCAAGGGGGTAGGCTCGCCCTCCACCTCGTGGACGGCTCGGGACTCTTCTGGCCCAACTCTTTTACTCCGGTGGCTTCTTTCGGTCCATAAAAAATCATCAAAAATTAGCACGTCAATTGGACTTCGTTTGGTATTCATTTTCTGTAAAACTCAGAAAACAAGAAAAAAAACATAAACTGGCACTGAGCTCTAGGTTAATAGGTTAGTCCCAATATAAAATAGCATATAAATGCATATAAAACATCCTAGATGGATAATATAATAACAAGGAACAATAAAAAATTATAGATACGTTGGAGACGTATCAAGCATCCCCAAGCTTAATTCCTGCTCGTACTCGAATAGGTAAATGATAAAAACAGAAATTTTGATGTGGAATGCTACCTAACATAATTCTCAATGTATTTTTTTATTGTGGCATTAATGTTCAGATCCAAATGATTGAAGATAAAAGTTCATATTAACATAAAAACAATAATACTTCATGCATACTAACAAAGTAATCATGTCTTATCAAAATAACATAGCCAAAGAAAGCTTATGCCTACAAAATCATATAGTTAGGCTATGCTTCATTTTCGTCACATAAAATACTCCCATCATGCACAACCCCGGTTTCAGCCAAGCAATTGGTTCATAGTTTTTAACACGCTTCAGCTTTTTTCACTCTCACGCAATACATGAGCGCAAGCCATGGATATAGCACTATGGGTGGAATAGAATATGATGATGAAGGTTGTGTGGAGAACACAAAAAAGAAGAAAGCCTCACATCGACGAGGCTAATCAACGGGCTATGGAGATGCCCATCAATTGATGTCAACACGAGAAGTAGGGATTGCCATGCAACGGATGCACTAGAGCTATAAATGTATAAAAGCTCAACAAAAGAAACTAAGTGGGTGTGCATCCAACTTGCTTGCTCACGAAGACCTAGGGCATTTTGAGGAAGCCCGTCATTGGAATATATAAGCCAAGTTTTATAATGAAAAATTCCCACTAGTATATGAAAGTGACAAAATAAGAGACTCTATATCATAAAGATTATGGTGCTACTTTTAAGCACAAGTGTGGAAAAAGATAGTAACATTGTCCCCCTCTTTTTTTTGGCCTTTCTCTTTTTTTACTAGCAAATATGCCCGTGCGTTGCAATGGGAGACAAAAAATCATGGCTAACCAAATAAGTATGACTCAGTATCCTGATATATGAGCATACTCTATTTTAACACAGTGGCTCACCATGTTCCCATTTTTTTCTCACCCTAGCCGATGATGGTCGCGATGTCCACGTGATCACAATGCATTCGACGTGGTAAATCCCAAGGCTATGAGTTTGTCAGTGCATGCCACACTTGTCATTATGTTGCGCAAGTGAATGTTTAAAACTATAAAAACAAATCTCGTTCACCACGAACTACTCCCAACGCCAAGACATAAAAAGACTTTCGAAAAACTAATTAAATCCTAGAAATAAAATACTTTTGAATCAGTGAACAGTTTTCCAAATCGACAAACATTTTCTTTTGAATTTTTTTTACTTTCTCAAAAAAATCATGAACATTAGTTTTGTTTACAAAAAGAATTAAATGCATGAACCGGTTTCGAATTCATTAACATTTTTTGACTCAACAAACATTTTTTGTGTCGATGAACTTTTTAAAAAAATTGGGGAACAAATTTTAAAAAACAAATTTTTATTTTTATTTTTGTGAACATTTTCTAAAATGTCATGGACATTTTTTTCAGATTCCCGAATATGTTTTCAATACACGGTCATTTTTTCAAAATCATGAACATGATTTTATTTCCCGACCATTTTTTCCAAAATGTGTTTTTTTTAATTTTGTGAACATTTTTGCAAAACCACCAAATTTTTTGAATCTGTAAATTTTTTATGATTTTGTAAACATTTTTTGAATTCACATATTTTTATGATTTCTCAAACGTTTTTTTTGAAAAGTCGCAACTTTAGAATACTAAAATCCCGAATTAATTTATAGAAGAAAGAAAAAAGAATGAGAAAAGAAAAGGACAAAAAAGTAAAATGAAAAAAGAGGGGAGTGAAGCCCGCACATGGGTAGGACATGCGTGAGTAAACAAAGATAAAAGATGTAGAAGCTGGGGATCAAACCCTGGTCTCATAGCTAGAGGAGTGATCGCCCAACCACTCTGCTGGCCATCGTTCCGTGACTTCTACTCGTCGCGGCCCTATAAAACAACCAAGGGGGCGGCGATTTTGTCCAAAAAAGTGAATCGTTTTCCCACTTACGAGTGGCATTGGTGGGTAATTTTTACCAGTTTGAAGGGTAACTATAATGACGGAAGACCAGAAACCTAATTTGCTTTATTATTAGGTAAAGATTTGGCCTTTTTTTCTTTTTTGGGCTTTTTTTAAGGGACAATGCTCTAATAATGATGATCATCACACTTCTATTTACTTACAACTCATGGATTACAACTCGATACTAGAACAAGATATGACTCTATATGAATGCCTTCGACGGTGTACCGGAATGGGCAATGTATCAAGAGTGACATGTATGAAAAATTATGCATCGTGGCTTTGCCACAAATACGATGTCAACTACATGATCATGCTAGGCAATATGACAATGATGAAACGTGTCATAATAAACGTAACGGTGGAAAGTTGTGCTACGTCTTGAGCTTGCATTGGTTTTCCTTGAAGAGGAAAGGGTGATGCAGCAAAGTAGCGTAAGTATTTCCCTCAGTTTTTGAGAACCAAGGTATCAATCCAGTAGGAGGCTCCTCAAAAGTCCCACGCACCTACACAAACAAACAAAGAACTCGCAACCAACGCAATAAAGGGGTTCTCAATCCCTTCACGGCCACTTGCGAAAGTGAGATCTGATAGAGATAGTATGATAAGATAAATATATTTTTGGTATTTTATAATATAGATGCAAAAAGTAAAGATGCAAATAAAAGTAGATTGGAAGCAAATATGATAAGAGATAGACCCGGGGGCCATAGGTTTCACTAGAGGCTTCTCTCAAGATAGCATAAGTATTACGGTGGGTGAACAAATTACTATCGAGCAATTGATAGAAAAGCAAATAATTATGAGATTATCTAGGCATGATCATGTATATAGGCATCACGTCTGTGACAAGTAGACCGACTCTTGCCTGCATCTACTACTATTACTCCACACATCGACCGACTCCTACCTGCATCTAGAGTATTAAGTTCATAAGAACAGAGTAACGCCTTAAGCAAGATGACATGATGTAGAGGGATAAACTCAAGCAATATGATATAAACCCCATCTTTTTATCCTCGATGGCAACAATACAATACGTGCCTTGCTGCCCTTGCTGTCACTGGGAAAGGACACCGCAAGATTGAACCCAAAGCTAAGCACTTCTCCCATGGCAAGAAAGATCAATCTAGTAGGCCAAATCAAACTGATAATTCGAAGAGACTTGCAAAGATAACTCAATCATAAACCCAAAATTCATCGGATCTCGACAAACACACCACAAAAAGAGTTTACATCGAATAGATCTCCACAAGAGAGTGGGAGAACATTGTATTGAGATCCAAAAAGAGAGAAAAAGCCATCTAGCTAATAACTATGGACCCGTAGGTCTGTGATAAACTACTCACAACTCATTGGAGGGGCTATGATTGATGTAGAAGCCCTCCATGATCGATTCCCCCTCCGGCGAAGCGCCGACGAAGGCTCCAAGATGAGATCTCACAAATACAGAAGGTTACGATGGTGGAAATTGTGTTTCTTTGGCTCCCTGGATGTTTTCGGGGTACGTAGGCTTATAGGAGGAAGAAGTACGTCGGTGGTTGCCCGAGGGGCCCACGAGACAGGGGGGCGCGCCCTATAGGTGGGGGGGGGGGGCGCCCTCCTATCTCGTGGAGGCCTCTGATGCTTCTTGACTTGCACTCCAAGTTCTCTGGATCACATTTGTTCCAAAAATCACGCTCCCGAAGGTTTCATTCCGTTTGGACTCCGTTTGATATTCCTTTTCTTTAAATACTGAAATAGGCAAAAAAAAACAGCAATACGGGTTGGGCCTCCGGTTAGTAGGTTAGTCCCAAAAATGATATAAATGTGTAAAATAAAGCCCATAAACATCCAAAAGGGATAATATAATAGCATGGAACAATAAAAAATTATAGATACATTGGAGACGTATCAAGCATCCCCAAGCTTAACTCCTGCTCGTCCTCGAGTAGGTAAATGATAATTTTTTTTGATGTGGAATGCTACCTAGCATAATTCTCAATGTAATTTTCTTTATTGTGGCATGAATGTTCAGATCCAAATGATTCAAAATAAAAGTTCATATTGATAAAAGAAATAGTAACACTTCAAGCATACTAATCAAAGTAATCATGTCTTCTCAAAATAACATGGCAAAAGAAAGTCATCCCTACAAAATCATATAAAATAGCATGGGCTCTAGGTTAATAGGTTAGTCCCAAAAACCATATAAAATAGCATATAGATGCATATAAAACATCCTAGATGGAAATATAATAGCATGGAACAATAAAAAATTATAGATACGCTGGAGACGTATCAAGGATCAACTCCTAGCTCGGCAGCATACGTAGGAATAGAAATGCAGTGTAATATATTAGAAATAATGATCGGCGGATAGGCCCCTGAGAGAGGGTTGTGAGAAGTCGCCGTGATATATTAGTTTGATGTCTGATAAGTCCCAGTTGGTACCTATTGTTGTCCGAAGACGCGTTTGCCCATAGTTCGGTCATGCCGAACATTGAGCACTTTGAATTCTCTGCATTGAATAAGCAATGCAGTAGCCCCCAAGATACTGGTCGGGTGGCAACACCAGATCAGGGGACCGATGTGCCCCTTTAATATTTATAAATAATGAGCGCAAAGCCGAGTAGCCCTTGAGCCTTAATGCAGGCACGGGTGGCCGAATTAAGGATCAATATCCAGAGTAAAACCACAAATTATGTGTAATGATTCTATGTATCCAAGTACTCTACATCATTAATGCTCGGATCTGCATTGTACAAAACTTTGTTGACTGACCATCGGCTTCCACCTCCTTGGCCAGTAGCCGAGGAGTGTTTGTCCTACTTTATAAAGCCTTTATAAGAGCAAAGATTTACGACAAACAAGGTAATCCGGTCATACGGTTTTATAAACAAAGGTATGCAGAGAGATATGTTATATTACTATTTAATGTAAGAAACATCTTACAAAGAAAATAGTCCCGCTATCAGTTCCTTTTGTTGGGTTGTCCTACTAAGCATGATCATGAAACCTCACCTCCAATCAATGCGGGAGAAAAATATTGAGGATTTAGATAGGGGAAAGTTCTCGAACTCTGTGGTCCATGATGAACCAGAATTTTCACTTCCATCGTTGCCGACCAATTATATCCTTTAAGATGGCTATCTTTTGGCTTCACCCATTCCGAGGTACTAAACCGAATGACCCGGTAGTGACAATCACAGAGGCGCTCCCTTTACCACCTAGCTGAACAATCGGGAACGTAGGGGTAAGCACAGGAGCCAGGCAACACAGCTTGGCCAAAATCTTAAGTCAAATTGATGCATATTTATGGCTTTATATAATGATAATTATAGAAGGCAACACTTGTATAATGAATACAAACGCTGGTGATATATACTTATTTTGACTCCATTGCGACCGTTTGTCAGCTGAAAGTGGCCCATCGTCGGCTTCCACCCCCTTGTAGATGCTATGTAGGGTGTTTCCGCAATAACAAACAACCCTTAGCCGACGTCTCGGTGCCCAAAGGCGGTTGTGTTAGCGGAAACGAGGCAATCAAATATGAGGGCTTTATAACTTTCACCTAGTCATAGGAGCTTAAAGTTGGGAGGCCAGCTACTAGCCCCTGGTTAGTGTTCAGCGACAGCCGAGGTCAAGCCGTAAACACTTCGGCCAATGTTATGAATGGCCCGTCATTTAACACACTCATCGGATCACTGACCAGTTTACGCTTATTGTGATAGTAAGTTTTCGGCTTTCTTCACTAAGGTGCTTAACCATGCAAGCTGGAAGCACAATCATAGTGGTTCTCCCTTTGCACACCTAGCCGAACAAAGCGGAACATAGGAGGCAAGCACAGGAGCCGGGAAGCCCAACTATTGACCAAAGACACAATTCGAAACCGATGCATATATAGCAATATCCGAGAATATTTTTGGAGAATCTCTAAAGGTGTCCGGTGTTGCACTACGAGACTTATGCTGGAAACACACAAATAGTTTAAAAGTGCCATAGGCTTGGAAAACCAAAAAACTTCAGTAAAAACTTGACGTCCGAACTAGATCAAGTTTTCGGTGCCAATCCGAAAATTGGAGAAAAAAGAAAGTAAATTGTGCTTCTATCGTGCTTTAACATGACACATTCGATCTCAAGACTTTCAAGCGGGTCGTCCTACAGCTTCAAGCTCCTTATCCCGAAGGCGGAGTACTTCTCCGAGGCCAGTTTAGCGAACTAAACTCGAGCATTTTTTAGAGAGAAGACAGGCTATCCGGCTATTGACCATACACTCGATTCGAAAAAGGAGCGGTAGAAAAAGACTTTGCAATGATCAAGAAAAAACACATTTACTATAAAACGGCTCATACTAATTTAAGAGCCCCCAAGTGACTTGGGTAAAATAATTTTATGTATAATGATTGTATGTACCGATGTACTTATATCATATCTGTATTCACCCGAACTTTAAACACGTCTTAACCGACCGTCGGCTTCTCCCTCTTCGGTCAAGGGCTGAAAAGTGTTATGTACTCCACCTGTCGAGAATATCGACGGTGTTTCCGATAACCAAGCAATCAGGCAATAAGGCTGTAACAGACAAAGCGCGCTCAGGGAACTTATGCTATATTACTGACGAAGTGTAAGAAGCATCTTCGAAGAAAATAGTACCCCCACTGATACCTTTCTTCGGTTGCTCATTGTTACTATGAGACTTGTGCAATAGATTTTTTGTACTCATCAGTTCCATTGTGTGTCGACCATGATTGAAGACAATAAGAGCGCTAGCTTTCGGCTTCACCCAGTCTGAGGTCCGAGCTCGGATGACCCGATCATGACAATCATAGAGGTGTTTCCTTTACTCCCTAGCCGAACAATCGGTAACATAGGGGTAAACACAGGAGCAAGGCAACCCAGCTTGCGGAACACTTAAGTCAATATGGTGCATATCGTGGCGTAATACACGAACAAGGAACGAAGCCATACAAGTATAATCATATGCAAGAGGAAAGGCTTCATAAAGGAAGCCCCCAAGTAAACGGGGTATTGGAATTTGTGTGTCACAAACAAAGTTTTGACAAGGAAGTTTTTCACAAACAACTTTTTGCCAAAAAAGTATAATGCTTTGTCGAACCGAACAAAATTTAAAACTGAAAGTCTTTGAGCATGAAAGCGACTTAGCTGGTTAATGTGCTCGGTGTTGATGACACGATTTAGGCTTGTGGCAGGACGAAGACGCCCATTGATCTGTGACAGATCCGACAAGGTTCGCAGTCCTCGGCATGGCCGTGGTCCCAACCCCCAAGCCCGAGGTGTCCGAGCAAGGATTTCGGCACTCCGGAGTAGTGACATAGCTCGGTCGATGTGGTAAGGCGAAGCCCCCAGTCTAGCCGAGCTGGCGGAGTTGGTCGGCAAGGTGACAATGAAGCCCCCACGCCAGTCGACCTGTTTGGCATGGTGGACGTCATTTTGACGAAGCGACGACGCTGCGCGGCCGATGTGGCGAGATGAAGTTCTCGGTCCAGTTAACATGGCGAATCTGTGGTCGGCGGATCCCGAAGTCTAATGTGGGTCGGCTGGTGATGCCGAAGTGACAACGTAACGCAGTCAAAATCGATTACCTGCACACATAAAACAGTGCGGTCCAGAAAATTATATATATATAATCCTTGCATATTTGCTTTACACAAAAAATATTTATTTAAAGAGATGTGGCTTGGCGCCAAAGCCAATGTCGATGCAGGGCGTCGGTGTGACGTAGTGAAGGCGTGACAAAGCCTGAATTTGCAGGGCGGTCCGGGCTCTAGATGCGGCATTTCCGAACTACGGACGGGAAATGGACCGAACCATCGTGCAACCATCGTTAATGCAGCCATCATTTGACAGACCTATGTACAAATGATGGAACAAACCAGAGTAATATTTTTTTGGAAAAATAAACCCAAGCAAGAAAAATTACTAGGATTAATAGCACCTGGTTTATCTGTTGTAGCAATCTGAAAAAAGGTTACTGCCAAAATTGGGACTTGATCCGCACACCCATTGCCTGGTGAGCGATGGAGCTGCGGCATGGCGATGCTGGCAAAGGTTGGCTTGCCGAGACAAAGCCTCCGGTCCAGCTAATGTGATGAAGTTGGTCGATTGACAATGCCGAAGTCTCCGGAGTAGGTCGATGAAGGGATGGCGAAGCCCCCGGTCCAGACAAGGAGACGGAGCAGGTCGGTAAGGAGATGTTGCAGCTGCCATGTCAGCCGAGGTGTTGAAGTAGTTTGGCATGATGGACATCGGCTCGATGAAGCAACGGTTCGGCCATGCCGATGCAAGTCGTAACTTGTGACGTGGTCAATGCTGGCTTGATGAAGTGACCGTGCGGCGATGCCGGTGTGCCAGCTCCGTGTAATCTGTGGGGCGGCGATGTTGGTGACGATTTATCCTTCGCGATGCCAAACTCTTGTTCGGCTTGCCGAGATGATGATCCGAAGAAGTTGAGCTCGGCTCAACAAAGCGACGATGTGTCTAGCGCAGGTCGGTAGCCGTAGAGCAACGTTATCGGGCTGGTTTGACACCGGCGCGATGGTGAAGATCATATTGGAAAAGACTTTAAAATTAGCGGGATGTGTTTGGGAAAAAACACAATACCCCATACAAAACTTTCTTCAAAAAGGATGTCCGAAATCCCATTCATAAAAAAGATGAACTCGGGTCGGATTCGTTCTCGCGCAGAAAACAGATCTGAAAACTGATGCACTAATTGAAAGGTTCCCGGAGTTTGGACGGTCGGATCGAGCTGAAATTTTGAGGGGTGGTAGATATGGGAATTACGCAACAGATGAATGGTTGGATCTTCCAAAGGACCTCTGAGCTGGGCTCTGGAGACCATGCCCTAAACTCGTCCAGATTCCCGTCCAGATTTGACAGGGCTCTGGTATATCGTAGATTGCCTGATATTCCTCCATCGGAACTCGAGAAATTTTCCAGGGTTGCTGCAGACTCAATTCCACACAGTTCCACCGAAGTAATCATTAAAACGACACTCGAGGAGGCGGTGGCGGCGGATACAGGTTCGCTGTCCAGAAAAACAGCACGGTCGCCCGAGGGCAATGTTGACGTTGAGCCCCCGAGCTCCATGGATGATTCCTCCATGATCTTGATAGAGATCAGAGTTGATGTTGATGAAGGCCCTCGTCTGAACATGATGATTGGAGGTAAGGCACAGTCCTCGGTCAAGCCAAGGTGACCAGTCGAGGCGGTAACGAAGACGCCGATGTCATTGTTGATCTGCAGGCGAGCCATTGATCCTTTTGCTGATCACACAACGGAACTCTCAATGAAAGCACTATTGTCGGTGTCAAAACCGGCAGATCTCGGATAGGG
The DNA here is from genome assembly GCF_018294505.1 of Triticum aestivum. NCBI lineage: Eukaryota > Viridiplantae > Streptophyta > Magnoliopsida > Poales > Poaceae > Triticum > Triticum aestivum. The sequence continues at coordinate 180,761,385 of NC_057810.1, read as the reverse complement.
GGTCCCGAGCTGTGTGTCATGGATCGATGGGTAACAGGAGACAGGGGACACAATGTTTACCCAGGTTCAGGCCCTCTTAATGGAGGTAATACCCTACTTCCTGCTTGATTGATCTTGATGAATATAGAGATTACAAGAGTTGATCTACTCTGAGATCATATGTTGTGGTCTAAACCCTAGGGGGTATGATGATTAATGTCATAATGATCTAGCCTTCTCTATCGACTAGCCCGACCTCGGCTTATATAATGTATCAAAGGCCTGGGATAACAAGAGTCCTAGCCGAATACGTTGGTGAAGAGGAGTCCTTGTCTTGATCACCAAGTCTTGTGGAATACTCCTTGTATGCGGCATGGGCTGATTGAAGTGGCCCATGAGTGAACTGCCATGGGGGTCCTCGGCCCGGTCCACCTGGTCGGGAGACGATGTGGTGAGTACCCTCTAGTCTAGGACACCGTCAGTGGGCTACTACTTCTATGACAAAAAATTATGACAGAAATTGGGCTTTTTGTATTGGGCAGGCTGGATACGCACCTGCATAACATTCTTTGGGTTGTCCATGACGGAAAAATCATGGTAGAAGCAAGGGCGAGGAAAATATCAGGGAGTTCCCGGTTACAGTGGGTGATCAAGGCCGAGCGATGCACTATGGTTTGCGCATTTCTCTCTCGTACGCGTGTGTGTGCGAGGTGTTGTCTTACTGAACCCGAGTGAGGCGTTTGCTTACTGAACCCAAGCAAGGTGTTCGCTTACTAAACCCAAGCAATTGCACTAGCTACGTTACTGGACCCGAGAGATTGATCCCTTGGCTGTTAACTGAACCCGAGCGATTCCTTCGCTGCTGACTGAACCCGAGCGATTCCTTCGCTGCTGCTTCTAACCGAACCCGAGCGATCGATCACTATCTAGTAGTTGCTGCTTACAGAAGCCGGTCGAACCCCTGTGCAAGATGTAGCTAGCCAATCGTGTGTTGGGTTACCTCTCGATCAATAGTGACCGTTGCTACCGTGCGCACGACAGTGGCGAAGGACGAAATAAATTTGAGGTGTGGCAAACTCTAAAGCATATAAAAAATCGATGCAAAACTGTAAACTAAAGTAGTCCGTATACACTAAATTGCACATTTTCTAATGAAATTCTGTACATAATAACCAAATATAGTGGAGGTGAAGATATATTTGAAAATAAACAACCTAAAAACATACCCATAAAAGCTTTAATGAGCCTACCCTTCCAAAGGATTTACTTGATCTTGATGAAAGGACTGTGTCGTAGCGTGTCCACTTTTACGGGTATTGGGATTGGAGCTACGGCAATTACCAACTTGTTTGACTTGCATGTGGCCCAAAAGAGGCCCAATACTATAGGAGAGAGCGATTTTTAGCCGGTTTTCCTTTCCCAGCCATCGATCTGACTTGTACGTATATGGTCTACCCAAAAAATCAAAAAAATTATGGTAGGGCGAGCGCCCAACCTCGCCCTACTGAGAGCTCCGCCTGTGGCGCATGGTACGTAGAATGAGTCGAGCCGATTGGTTGGCTGTGGATGAGCAGTTCCCTGTGGGGGGTGGATGAACAGGACCCCGTGGTAGTAGGCCGTTGCAGCTGGATGAACAGGACCCCAAGGAAGCCACCACACCCCAGTCGGTTGGGGGTGGATGAGCAGGACCCGTGGAGGCTGGATGGACAGTAGCCCGTGGATGAACAGTAGCAGGTGAAGGATGGAGAAAGTCGACGATGAATGAACAGTAGTTTGTGAAGGATGGAGGGTGGATGAACAATAGCCTGTGGAGTCCCGTTTTGCGGTAGGCCACACCCCTCATGATGAACATGACCTCGTTTCGACCGTAGGCACTCTAACAGAAGTCTGTTTCCTCCGTTTTGCGGTATGCCAGACCCCTTTTGATTAACAAGACCATGTTTCGACCGTAGGTGCTCGAACAAAAGTCTATTTCCTCTATTTTGTGGTATGCCAGACCCCTCCCTATCAAAAGAACCCCGTTCCGTCCGTACGCAGTTGAATAAAAGGTCGTTTCCTCCGTTTTGCAATAAGCTAGTGTGACGACCTGAGACCAGCGCTCCGGATGCCTTCTAGTTATTTCGTTGTCGATGTGTGATTTGTTTGTTTGTTGCACTCATCATGTCATCATTTGCATTGCATCAGTTGTCTGCTGCTGTCGTTTTTTAAAACTCATGGACCCGTTCGTAGTTTTCGTTCTTCCTTGCCTCTGTTGACCATCTCTCAGACCAACCAGACCACTCTCTGAAGGAAATATGCCCTAGAGGCAATAATAAAGTTGTTATTTATATTTCCTTATATGATGATAAATGTTTATTATTCATGCTAGAATTGTATTAACCGGAAACTTAGCACATGTGTGAATACATAGACAAAATAGAGTGTCCCTAGTATGCCTCTACTTGACTAGCTCGTTAATCAAAGATGGTTACGTTTCCTGACCATAGACATGTATTGTCATTTTTTGAACGGGATCACATCATTAGGAGAATGGTGCGATGGACAAGACCCATCCGTTAGCTTAGCATAATGATCATTAAGTTTTATTGTTACCGCTTTCTTCATGACTTATATATATTCCTCTGACTATGAGATTATGCAACTCCCGAATACTGGAGGAACACCTTGTGTGCTATCAAACGTCACAACGTAGCTGGGTGATTATAAAGATTCTCTACAGGTGTCTCTGAAGGTGTTTGTTTGGTTGGCATAGATCAAGATTAGGATTTGTTACTCCGAGTATCGGAGAGGTATCTCTGGGCCCTCTCGGTAATGCACATCACTATAAGCCTTGCAAGCAATGTGACTAATGAGTTAGTTGCGGGATGATGCATTATGGAATGAGTAAACAAACTTGCCGATAACGAGAATGAACTAGGTATGAAGATACCGACGATCGAATCTCTGGCAAGTAACATATCGATGACAAAGGGAATAACGTATGTTGTTATTGCGGTTTGACCGATAAAGATCTTCGTAGAATATGTAGGAACCAATATGAGCATCCCGGTTCTGCTATTGGTTATTGATCGGAGATGTGTCTCGTTCATGTCTACATAGTTCTCGAACCCGTAGGGTCCGCACGCTTAACGTTCGGTGACGATTTGTATTATGAGTTATGTGTTTTGGTGACCGAAGTTTTTTTGGAGTCCCGGATGAGATCACAGACATGACGAGGAGTATCTAAATGGTCAAGAGGTAAAGATTGATGTATTGGACAATGATATTCGGACGCCAGAATGGTTTCAGAAAGGTTCGAGTATATTTCAGAGTACCGAGGGGTTACCGGAACCCCCCGGGGAAGTATTAGGCCTACATGGGCCTTAGTGGAGAGAGAGGGGAGCCCGCAAGGGGTGGCGTGCGCCCCCCTCTAAGGGAGTCCGAATAGGACAAGGAGGAGGGGGCGCGGCCCCCCTTTCCCTCTCCCTCTCCTTCCTTTTCCCCTCCGATGAGAAAGGAAAAGGGGGGGGGGGCGAATCCTACTAGGAGTGGAGTCCTAGTAGGACTCCCCCCATGGCGCGCCCCCTTGGTGGCCGGCCTTCTCCTCCCCTCCTTTATATACGGGGGTAAGGGAGCACCCCACAGCACATCAGTTGTTATCTTAGCCGTGTGCGGTGCCCCCTCCACAGTTTACTCATCCGTTCATAGCGTTGTAGTGCTTAGGCGAAGCCCTGCGCGGATCACATCACCATCACCATCACCATCACCATGCCGTTGTGCTGACGGAACTCTCCCTCGACCCTCCATTGGATCAAGAGTTTGAGGGACGTTATCGAGCTGAACGTGTGCTGAACTCAGAGGTGTCGTACGTCTGGTACTAGATCGGTTGGATCGTGAGGACGTTTGACTACATCAACCGCGTTAACCTAATGCTTCCGCTTTCGGTCTACGAGGGTATGTGGACACACTCTCCCCCTCACGTTGCTATCCTAGATAGTTATGCATGATCATAGGAATTTTTTTGAAATTGCCTGATACGTTCCCCAACAGTGGCATCCGTGCCAGGTCTATGCGTAGATGATATGCACGAGTAGAACACAAAGAGTTGTGGGCAATAATAGTCATACTGCATACCACCAACGGCTTATTTTGATTAGGCGGTATTGTTGGATGAAACAGCCTGGACCAACCTTACATGACCACTTCTTGAGACCGGTTCCACTGGCACACATGCAACTTGTTTTGCATAAAGGTGGCTGGCGGGTGTCTGTTTCTCCAACTTTGTTGAATCGAATTTGACTATGGCCGGTCCTTGTTGAAGGTTAAAACAACACACTTGCCAAAAAATCGTTGTGGTTTTGATGCGTAGGTAAGAACGGTTCTTGCTAGAAGTCCGTAGCAGCCATGTAATACTTGTAACAATAAAGTAGAGGACGTCTAACTTGTTTTTACAGGGCATGTTGTGATGTGATATGGTCAAGACATGATGTGATATAAGTTATTGTATGCGATGATCATGTTTTGTAGAAGTTATCGGCAACTGGCAGGAGCCTTATTGTTGGGGAACGTAGCTGAAATTCAAAATTTTCTACGCATCACCAAGATCAATCTATGGAGATTCTAGCAACAAGAGAGGGAGAGGATGAGCATCTTCATACCCTTGAAGATCACTAAGCGGAAGCATTTCAAGAACGCGGATGATGGAGTCGTACTCGCGGCGATTCAAATCGCGGAAGATCCGATCTAGCGCCAAACGGATGGCGCCTCCGCGTTCAACACACGCACAGCCCGGGGACGTCTCCTCCTTCTTGATCCAGCAAGGGGAGAGGAGAAGTTGAGGGAGAACTCCGACAGCACGACGACGTGGTGGTGGTGGAGCTCGTGGTTCTCCAGCAGTGCTTTGCCAAGCACTACGGAGGAGGAGGAGGTGTTGGAGGAGGGAGAGGGCTGCGCCAAGGGAAGGGTGTACGGCTGACCTCTCTCTCCCTCACTATATATAGGGGTAAGGGGGGTGGAGGAGGCGCCCTAGGGTTCCCTAGGGGAGGGGCGGCGGCAGCAGGGGAAACCCTAGATGGGTTTGGGCGCCCCCACCCCCTAGGAAACTTGCCCCCTAAGCCGGGAAGGGGGGCTGCCCTAGGGGAGGCGCCCCCACCTCTCCTGATTACGTGAGAGGGGCTGGGAGGGGCGCACCACCGCTTAGTGGGCTGGTTTTCCCCTTCCCCTTTGGCCCATGAGGCCCTCCAACACTTGTCGGGGCTCTCGAAACACCTTTTGGTCATGCTAGCCATAGCCTGGTACCCCCGGAACACTTCCGAACTCCAATACCCTTCGTCCAATATATCAATCTTCACCGCCGGACCATTCCGGAACTCCTCGTGACATCCGGGATCACATCCGGGACTCCGAACAACCTTCGGTACCACATACTATTTCCCATAACAACTCTAGCGTCACCGAACCTTAAGTGTGTAGACCCTACGAGTTCGGGAATCGTGCAGACATGACCGAGACAACTCTCTGGCCAATAACCAACAGCGGGATCTGGATACCCATGTTGGCTCCCACATGTTCCACGATGATCTCATCGGATGAACCACGATGTCGAGGATTCAATCAATCCCGTATTCAATTCCCTTTGTCTAGCGGTATAGTACTTGCCTGATATTCGATCGTCGGTATCCCGATACCTTGTTCAATCTCGTTACTGGCAAGTCTCTTTACTCATTCCGTAACACATCATCCCGTGATCAACTCCTTGGTCACATTGTGCACATTATGATGATGTCCTACCGAGTGGGCCCAGAGATACCTCTCCATCACACGGAGTGACAAATCCCAGTGTCGATTCGTGCCAACCCAATAGACACTTTCGGAGATACCCGTAGTGTACCTTTATAGCCACCCAGTTACGTTGTGACGTTTGGTACACCCAAAGCATTCCTACGGTATCCGGGAGTTGCACAATCTCATGGTCTAAGGAAATAATACTTGACATTAGAAAAGCTTTAGCATACGAACTACACGATCTTTGTGCTAGGCTTAGGATTGAGTCTTGTCCATCACACCATTCTCCTAATGATGTGATCCCGTTATCAACGACACGATGTCCATGGTCAGGAAACCGTAACCATCTATTGATCAACGAGCTAGTCTACTAGAGGCTTACTAGGGACATGGTGTTGTCTATGTATCCACACATGTATCTGAGTTTCCTATCAATACAATTATAGCATGGATAATAAACGATTATCATGAACAAGGAAATATAATAATAATAACTAATTTATTATTGCCTCTAGGGCATATTTCCAACACTTATGGTTGTCGCTTTATTGTATGAAATGCAATCGCCATGTAATTGCTTTACTTTATCACTATGCATTAGCGATAGTCGTAGAAGCAATAGTTGGCGAGATGACAACGATGCTACGATGGAGATCAAGGTGTCAATCCAGTAATGATGGAGATCATGACGGTGCTTTGGAGTTGGAGATCAAAGGCACAAGATGATGATGGCCATATCATGTCACATATTTTGATTGCATGTGATGTTTATCTTTTTATGCATCTTATTTTTCTTAGTATGGCGGTAGCATTATAAGATGACCCCTCACTAAATTTCAAGGTATAAGTGTTCTCCCTGAGTATGTGCCGTTGTGATAGTTCGTCGTGCCGAGACACCATGTGATGATCAAGTGTGATAAGCTCTACGTTCACATACAACAGGTGCAAGCCAGTTCTGCACATGCAAAATACTCGAGTTAAACTTGACGAGCCTAGCATATGCAGATATGGCCTCAGAACACTGAGACCGAAAGGTCGAACGTGAATCATATAGTAGATATGATCAACATAGAGATGTTCACCATTGAAAACTACTCCATCTCACGTGATGATCGAACATGGTTTAGTTGATATGGATCACCTGATCATTTAGATGACTAGAGGGATGTCTATCTAAGTGGGAGTTCTTTAGTAATATGATTAATTGAACTTAAATCTATCATGAACTTAGTCCTGATAGTTTTTGCATATCTATGTTGTTGTAGATCAATGGCCCGTGCTACCGTTCCCTTGAATCTTAATGCGTTCCTAGAGAAAGCTAAGTTGAAAGACGATGGTAGCAACTACATGGACTGGGTCCATAACTTGAGGATTATCCTCATTGCTGCACAAAAGAATTATGTCCTGGAAGCACCGCTAGGTGCAAGACCCGCTGCAAGAGCAACTCCAGACGTTATGAACGTGTGGCAAACTAAAGCTGATGACTACTCAATAGTTCAGTGTGTTATGCTTTACTTCTTAGAATTGGGACTTCAAAGATGTTTTGAACGTCGTGGAGCATATGAGATGTTCCAAGAGTTGAAGTTAATATTTCAAGTAAATGCTCGAGTTGAGAGATATGAAGTCTCCAACAAGTTCTATAGCTGCAAGATGGAGGAGAATAGTTCTGTCAGTGAACACATACTCAGAATTTCTGGGTACCATAACCACTTGACTCAGCTGGGAGTTAATCTTCCTGATGATAGTGTCATTGACAGAGTTCTTCAATCACTACCACCAAGCTATAAAGGCTTCGTGATGAACTATAACATGCAAGGGATGGAAAAGACAATTCCCGAGCTCTTTGCAACGCTAAAGGCCACGGAGGTAGAAATCAAGAAGGAGCATCATGTGTTGATGGTTAACAAGACCACTAGTTTCAAGAAAAAGGGCAAAGAGAAGAAGGGGAACTTCAAGAAGAATAGCAAGCAAGATGCTGCTCAAGGGAAGAAGCCCAAGTCTGGACCTAAGCCTAAAACTGAGTGCTTCTACTACAAAGGGACTGGTCACTGGAAGCGGAACTGCCCCAAGTATTTGGCGGATAAGAAGGATGGCAAAGTGAAAGGTATATTTGTTATACATGTTATTGATGTGTACCTTACTAATGCTTGTAGTAGCACTTGGGTATTTGGTACTGGTTCTGTTACTCATATTTGCAACTCGAAACAGGGGCTACAGATTAAACGAAGATTGGCTAAGGACGAGGTGACGATGTGCGTCGGAAATGGTTCCAAGCTTGATGTGATCACCGTCGGCACGCTACCTCTACATCTACCTTCGGGATTAGTTTTAGACCTGAATAATTGTTATTTGGTGCCAATGTTGAGCATGAACATTATATCTGGATCTTGTTCGATACAAGACGGTTATTCATTTAAATCAGAGAATAATGGTTGTTCTATTTATATGAGTAATATCTTTTATGGTCATGCACCCTTGATGAGTGGTCTATTTTTATTGAATCTTGATCGTAGTGATACACATATTCATAATATTGAAGCCAAAAGATGCAAAGTTAATAATGATAGTGCAACTAATTTGTGGCACTGCCGTTTAGGTAATATTGGTGTAAAGCGCATGAAGAAACTCCATGCTGACGGGCTTTTGGAATCACTTGATTATGAATCACTTGATGCTTGCGAACCATGCCTCATGGGCAATATGACTAAAACTCCGTTCTCCGGAACAATGGAGCGAGCCACTGACTTACTGGAAATAATACATACTGATGTATGCGGTCCGATGAGTGTTGAGGCTCGCGGTGGGTATTGTTATTTTCTGACCTTCACAGATGATTTGAGCAGATATGGGTATATCTACTTAATGAAACATAAGTCTGAAAACATTTGAAAAGTTCAAGGAATTTCAGAGTGAAGTGGAAAATCATTGTAACAAGAAAATAAAGTTTCTACAATCTGATCGCGGTGGCGAATATTTGAGTTGCGAGTTTGGTCTTCATTTGAAACAATGTGGAATAGTTTTGCAACTCACGCCACCCGGAACACCACAGCGTAATGGTGTGTCCGAACATCGTAACCGTACTTTATTAGATATGGTGCGATCTATGATGTCTCTTACCGACTTACCACTATCGTTATGGGTTATGCTTTAGAGACGGTTGCATTCACGTTAAATAGGGCACCATCTAAATTTGTGGAGACGACACCATATGGACTGTGGTTTAGCAAGAAACCTAAGCTGTCGTTTCTTAAAGTTTGGGGTTGTGATGCTTATGTGAAAAAGATTCAACCTGATAAGCTCGAACACAAATTGGAGAAATGCGTCTTCATAGGATACCCAAAGGAAACTGTTAGGTACACCTTCTATCACAGATCCGAAGGCAAGATATTTGTTGCTAAGAGTGGATACTTTCTAGAGAAGGAGTTTCTCTCGAAAGAAGTGAGTGGGAGGACAGTAGAACTTGATGAGGTAATTGTACCTTCTCCCGAACTGGAAAGTAGTTCATCACAGAAATCAGTTCAAGTGATGCCTACACCAATTAGTGAGGAAGTTAATGACGATGATCATGAAACTTCAGATCAAGTTACTACCGAACCTCGTAGGTCGACCAGAGTATGTTCCGCACCAGAGTGGTACGGTAATCCTGTTTTGGAAGTCATGTTAGTAGACCATGACGAACCTACGAACTATGAGGAAGCGATGATGAGCCCAGATTCCGCGAAATAGCTTGAGGCCATGAAATCTGAGATGGGGTCCATGTATGAGAACAAAGTGTGGACTTTGGTTGACTTGCCCAATGATCGGCAAGCCATAGAGAATAAATTGATCTTGAAGAAGAGGACTGACGCTGACGGTAGTGTTACTATCTATAAAGCTTAACTTGTTGCGAAAGGTTTTTGACAAGTTCAAGGAGTTGACTACTGTCGGTGTTAAAACTGGCAGATCTCAGGTATGGGGGCCCAAGCTATATGTCTGAGGACCGATGGTAACAATGGACAAAGAACACTGTGTTTACCCATGTTCAGGCCCTCTTAATGGAGGTAAAACCCTACTCCTACTTGATTATATTCGAAGGGTATAGGGGTTACAAGAGTCGATCTACCACGAGATCGTATTGGCTAACCCTAGATTGGCTAGCCAAGCAATGTTGTGATCCTGCCTCCGATCTAACCCTCCGGTTTATATAGACACCGGAGGGGATTAGTGTCGTGCACGTCAGATGCCTGATACGTCTCCAACGTATCTATAATTTATGAAGCATTCATGCTATTTTACTATCTGTTTTGAATGATTATGGGCTTTATTATACACTTTTATATTACTTTTGGGACTAATCTATTAACCGGAGGCCCGGCCCATATTGCTGTTTTATTGCCTGTTTCAGTATTTCGAAGAAAAGGAATATCAAACGGAGTTCAAACGGAATGAAACCTTCGACAGCGTGACTTTTAGGAAGAATATGATCCGGGAGATGTGGAGTTCACGTCAGAAGATCCTCGAGGAGGCCACGAGATAGGAGGGCGCCCCCTGTCTCATGGGCCCCTCGAGCACCTCCCGACCGACTTCTTTCGCCTATATAAGCCTACATACCCTAAAAACATCGAATATCAAGATAGATCGGGAGTTCCGTCGCCGCAAGCCTCTGTAGCCATCAAAAACCTCTCGGGAGCCCATTCCCGCACCCTGCTGGAGGGGGAACCCATCACCGGTGGCCATCTTCATCATCCCGGCGCTATCCATGATGATGAGGGAGTAGTTCACCCTCGGGGCTGAGGGTATGTACCAGTAGCTATGTGTTTGATCTCTCTCTCTCTCGTGTTGTCTCTATGGCACGATCTTGATATACCGTGAGCTTTTTTATTATAGTTGGATCTTATGATGTTTCTCCCCCCTCTACTCTCTTGTGATGAATTGAGTTTCCCTCTTGAAGTTATCTTATCAGATTGAGTCTTTATTTGAGAACACTTGATGTATGTCTTGCTGTGTTTATCTGTGGTGACAATGGGATATCACGTGCCACTTGATGTATGTTTTGGTGACCAACTTGCGGGTTCTGCCCATGAACCTATGCATAGGGGTTGGCACACATTTTCTTGACTCTCCGGTAGAAACTTTGGGGCACTCTTTGAAGTACTTTGTGTTGGTTGGATGAATTTGAGATTGTGTGACGCATATCGTATAATCATGCCCACGGATACTTGAGGTGACAATGGAGTATCTAGGTGACATTAGGGTTTTGGTTGATTTGTGTCTTAAGGTGTTATTCTAGTACGAACTCTTTTATAGATTGATCCGAAAGAATAGCTTTGAGGTGGTTTCGTACCCTACCATAATCTCTACGTTTGTTCTCCGCTATTAGTGGCTTTGGAGTGACTCTTTGTTGCATGTTGAGGGATTTTTATATGATCTATCTATGTTATTATTGTTGAGAGAACTTGCACTAGTGAAAGTATGAACCCTAGGCCTTGTTTCCTATCATTGCTATACCATTTACGCTCACTTTTATCATTAGTTACCTTGCTGTTTTTATATTTTCAGATTACAAATACCTTTATCTACCATCCATATTGCACTTGTATCACCATCTCTTCGCCGAACTAGTGCACCTATACAATTTACCATTGTATTGGGTGTGTTGGGGACACAAGAGACTCTTTGTTATTTGGTTGCAGGGTTGCTTGAGAGAGACCATCTTCATCCTACGCCTCCCACGGATTGATAAACCTTAGGTCATCCACTTGAGGGAAATTTGCTACTGTCCTACAAACCTGTGCACTTGCAGGCCCAACAACGTCTACAAGAAGAAGGTTGTGTAGTAGACGTCAAGCTCTTTTCTGGCGCCGTTGCCGGGGAGGTGAGTGCTTGAGATCTTGCAATCGAATCTTTTTGTTTCTTGTTTTATCACTAGTTTAGTTTATAAAAGAAAACTACAAAAAAAATGGAGTTAAGTTTGTCTCATACGCTTCATCTTTTTAATATCTTTCGTGAGTATGATGGAAAGGAAAATTGTGCTCAAGTGCTAGAAGAAGAAATCTATTGAATTTTTGATACTAAATCTTTGAATGATGAGCATGATTGCAATGTTGTTAGTATGAATTCCTTGAATATCCATGATGCTAATGATATGCAACGGCCCAAGCTTGGGGAAGCTTTATTTGATGAGGATGAAATATTTGAGAATATATTTGCTGAAATTAATGATCGTCCCAAGCTTGGGGATGCTATGTTTAATGAAGACGATATTTTTAGCATCCCAAGTTTTGATATGCAAAGTTGTTATGATGATAGAATGCTTCCTATTTATGATGGTTATATTGATGAAAGTGGGTTTGGAAGAGTGTCAACTTTAGGAAGTAGTGATTCCACTATTTTGGAGAATGTTGAATATTATTGTGACAATTATGAATGTGGATTTGGAGAGGTCATGACTTTATTTAGTGATGAATCCACTATTTCGGAAGAGGTTCCAATTGATTATGAGAACAAAGTTGCTATCTACGATGATTATTGTGATGACTTGTATGCTATTAAGAATAATGATAACCATGAATCTTGTCATCATGATTTTAGTTCTCAATTGGATTATGCCTCACATGATAATTATCTTGTTGATTTTGCTCCCACTATTATTCATGAGAAGAAATTTGCTTATGTGGAGAATAATAAAAAATTTATGCTTGTAGATCATGAAAAAGATGCTTTAGGTGCTGGTTATATTGTTGAATTCATTCATGATGCTACTGAAAATTATTCTGAGGGAGGAATATATGCTTGTAGGAATTGCAATAATGTCAAGTTTCCTCTCTATGTGTTGAAAATCTTGAAGCTATGCTTGTTTTACCTTCCTATGCTAGTTGATTATTGTTCCCATAAGTTGTTTGCTCACAAAATCCCTATGCATAGGAAGTGGGTTAGACTTAAATATGCTAGTCATATGCTTCATGATGCTCCCGCTGTGTTTCAATTCTTATCTTTTATGTGAGCATCATTGTCATCATCATGCCTAGCTAGAAAGGCATTAAAGAAAAGCGCTTGTTGGGAGACAACCCAATATTTATCCTTACTGTTTTTGTGTGTTCACATTATGCTACTGTAGTAATCATGTTTTATAGCTTTTGTTTCAATAAAGTGCCAAGTAAGACCTTTAGGATAGCTTACGGTGATAGTTGTGTTGATCCTGCTGAAAATCAGAAACTTTTGCACCCAGTAAGTTAGTTTTGTTAACTCACAGAAACGTGATTCTGATCTGATTCTTTTAGCTATGGATTGGTAGACAAATTGCTTAGTACTTCCTAATTTGGTAGGAATTTTGGAGTTCCAGAAGTATACGTTTGATATAGATTACCACAGACTGTTTTGTTTTTGACAGATTCTGTTTTCTATGTGTTGTTTGCTTATTTTGATGAATCTATGAGTAGTATCGAAGGGTATGAACCATAGATAAGTTGGAGTACAGTAGATATTACACCAATATGAATTAATAATGAGTTAATTACAGTACCTAAGTGGTTGTTTTATTATACTAACGGAGCTTACGAGTTTTCTGTTGAGTTTTGTGTTGTGGAGTTTTCAAGTTTTGGGTAAATATTCGATGGACTATGGAATAAGGAGTGGCAAGAGCCTAAGCTTGGGGATGCTCAAGGCACCCCAAGGTAATATTCAAGGAAAACCAAGAGCCTAAGCTTGGGGATGCCCCGGGTGGCATCCCCTCTTTTGTCACAGCCTGATTTTTGGCCCTTTCTTTTTCTTTTGTTTTTCCAAGGTTTTTGCGTGAGTTTTCTTTTTCCGTGGCTTTGTGGTTTGGAAACTGAAGAAGATGACTTCTTCTTTTCTTACAGAGTGGCTTTTCATTCCCAAATCTTTCCCTAGACCTTCCCATTCCCACCTTGGACCAAATCCCAATATTCTTTTTATTGGGAATATTCCTTTTCTATTAAAGGAATAACTCCAATTGCCCTAGGTTGTGAAGCAACCTATATTTCCATCACTCCTAAAATTCCCAAATAATTCTCATATATTGTTTGGGTCATATCTTGATCAAATATGGCAAAAATTTCCATTGCCATGTTCAAAAATAATTCCCCGATATTCCTTTTCCTATTCTGCCCTGAATGGCACTTTGTGAAGGAAGTGTCATTTATATTTATCCTATTGACTCACAACCTTTTTGGGCATGTTTATATGTCCAAATATTTGCCTCATGCACAAGTTCAAATTTATTTGCCTAGCCAATCTTCCTCAGTGAATTTTCAAAGTTTTTGTCAAACAGAAGGCTTTGTAAAGGAAGTACTAGCTAGGAGTACCCAAATGAGTTGAACTTTTGCACACTCCTTAATGTGCTCATATTAAGCCCTTACACCCATTTTCAGCCCCATCCAATCATTTATGTGAGCACAGGAGCAAATCTTTGTTTTTGGCAATATTTCCAGGTTGTGAAGCAAGTATATTTTATATTGCTTCAAAAATCCTGATAAATTACCAGATCATTCTTCTACCCATTAAACATCTCTCCACCCATTTTGGCATCATTTCAATGAGCCATGTGACCACCATAAGTATTTCAAGTTTCTGGTCAGCAGAGGTGTTTGTGAAGCAAGTGCCATTTTTCCTTGGCCATTTGGCACGAGCTTTTTATAGAATCTTCATATGACCATATGACTAAGCCTTGCCCAATATTAGCTCAAGTGGACACTCCATGTTAGTGCACCATCATGATCTTCATTTCTGGACCAAGTATGTAGTTGTGAAGCAACTGCAGTAAATCTTGATCCTTTTACCCTCCAACTCCCCAAGTCTGTAGTCCCTCCATAGATTTACATCCCAGACATCTTGTTTGGCCTCCAGTAATTCTTAGTTGATCTCATTGAGCTGGTGAAGTTTACTGCAGTAAACTTTAGAGCTCACTAACTTTTTAACCAGAGCCTCTTTCACCTAGTTACCACCTCATATCAAACCTATCTTCGAAGGACTTACCACTAGACAACGTTTTAGGTTCTGTAGAGCATTTAATGTGCCATGTCTCATAATGACCACGTAGCTGGCATGTTTGTTGGCGCGCTCTGTGCGCTGCAGCGTACTGTTTGTGCTTGGGCCCCTCTCCCTCTCGTCGTCTTCGCGCTCGTGAGCGTGTCTAACAGCTGGCCCTCATCGTCGCCGTTCGCTTGGACCCCTCTCCCCCTCTGGCGGCTTCCTCACCGACGCAAACCGTCGTGCGCCCTCGGACGAATAGTGGCGTTCTGCATCCATTCGTCGCCGTCCTCTTTTCCCCTGCGCCCTTGGCCTCCTCTGCCTCGTGAGCTCCTCCCTGTGCGCCGCCGTCGCCTCGACCCGTCCCGGCGGCCGCGACCTGTCCCTCTGGATGCGGCTCTCCTTGAAGAGCTCACCCATGGGCGGAGCCTCGCCGGAGGTGCCCTGTAGCCCCGGCGGCCGTCGCCGGAGCGCTCGGCCTTCTCTGCTCTGCGGGCGCGCGTCGGGGAAGAAGAAGGAGGAGCCAGGAGGAGAGAGAAGGATAAGGTGGGGCCCACCCGTCAGTCTCTCAGGCGTTGACCAGCCCCGGCCATGCCACTGCCACGCTGGATAAGTGGAGACGTAAACCGCCGAATACGCTTTCCAGTTTTCTGTTTTGGCCTAGTCGGTAAAATAACTTTTTACAGATAGGTCCCTGGCAGTAAAACCCTTATAACTTTTTATCCGTAACTCCAAATAAGGTGAAACCAATGCTTACTTCTTTGTTTCGTCGAGCCCTTTCCGTTGGTTTCACTTTCATTATCTTTTGGCATACTAAAAATGACCATTTTGCCCCTGCCCTTAATTAGCCCCCTCCGAGAGAGAACGATTTCCGGCGAATCTTTCCGCGGCTTCACCGCACTTCTCCCCGGTGCTTTCTTCATCCCCAGGCAAGCCACAATACCCACTTGCATGATAGTCATGTAGTAGCCATGGTTTTCAACTTGAATATTTAATAAATGTTTGCTTGTTGAAAAGATGGTTATCGTTGTTCCGGTGATGTTTAGATTTGCATGTTTACTTTTGTGCTATGTTGTTTTATACTCTATGATCATGTTATACCTGCTAGTATTACCTTTCATATGCTTATGATTGCTAGTGATACATGTTGATGTTGGTAACGGTTATGCTAGTCAGTATGCCATGTTCAGTGGATATGAGTTATTGTTGATATGGTGGATAGTTATGTGATACTCTCACGATGATGTTGATATCATGTTCATGTGTTATTGTTGGCATCATGTTATTTTATCATGGCTCAGCATATTTGCATTCAAGTTTAACCGGATTAAATTGAACTTGAACACCTGTTGGCTGAGTCATGGTGCCGCTGAATCGATGCTGACCAGTGCAACCACGCTTACCGGTATGGGACGGTCCTAACTGGGTCTATTGTCGTGCCTCTAGTCGGTACCTCAATTTAGGGAAGGTTATGGGCGCATGCTACCCTGATCAGGTAGGCGGAGCATAACCTTGTGAGCCCGTTGTTAAGTTAATTTTGGTACCGGATCCCAGTGTGGATCGTGGCCACGACGTTGGTGGAGGTGTCTGGTGATACGTCTCCAACGTATCTATAATTTTTGATTGCTCCATGCTACTTTATCTACTGTTTTGGACTATATTGGGCTTTATTTTCCACTTTTATATTAATTTTGGGACTAACCTATTAACCGGAGGCCCAGCCTAGAATTGCTGTTTTTTGCCTTTTTCAGTATTTCGAAGAAACAGAATATCAAACGGAGTCCAAACGGAATGAAACCTTAGGGATCGTGATTTTCCAACCGAACGTGACCCAGGAGACTTGGACCCTACTCAAGCAGTGCCCGAGGAGGTCACGAGGGTGGAGGGCGCCCCCTGGGCGCCCCCTACCTCGTGGGCCCCTCGGAGCTCCACCGACGTACTCCTTCCTCCTATATATACCTATGTATCCCCGAACGATCAGAACAGGAGCCAAAAACCTAATTCCACCGCCGCAACCTTCTGTATCCACGAGATCCCATCTTGGGGCCTGTTCCGGAGCTCCGCCGGAGGGGGCATCCACCACGGAGGGCTTCTACATCATCACCATAGCCCCTCCGATGAAGTGTGAGTAGTTTACTTCAGACCTTCGGGTCCATAGCTAGTAGCTAGATGGCTTCTTCTCTCTTTTTGGATCTCAATACAATGTTCTCCCCCTCTCTCGTGGAGATCTATTCGATGTAATCTTCTTTTTGCGGTGTGTTTGTTGAGATCGATGAATTTTGGGTTTATGATCCAGTATTATCTATGGAAAATATTTGATTCTTCTCTGAATTCTTTTATGTATGATTGAGTTATCTTTGCAAGTCTCTTCGAATTATCTTTTTGGTTTGGCCAACTAGATTGGTAGTTCTTGCAATGGGAGAAGTGCTTAGCTTTGGGTTCAATCTTGCGGTGTCCTTACTCAGTGACAGAAAGAGTTGCAAGGCACGTATTGTATTGTTGCCATCGAGGATAACAAGATGGGTTTTTTATCATATTGCATGAATTTATCCCTCTACATCATGTCATCTTGCTTACGGCGTTACTCTGTTTTTACTTAATACTCTAGATGCATGCTGGATAGCGGTCGATGAGTGGAGTAATAGTAGTAGATGCAGAATCGTTTCGATCTACTTGTTTTGGACGTGATGCCTATATACATGATCATTGCCTAGATATACTCATAACTATGCTCAATTCTGTCAATTGCTCAACAGTAATTTGTTCACCCACCGTAGAATACTTATGCTCTTGAGAGAAGCCACTAGTGAAACCTATGGCCCCCGGGTCTATTCTCATCATATCAATCTATATCACTTTATTTACTTGCTTTGTTTTTACTTTGCCTTTACTTTTTACTTTGCATCTATCTATCAAAAATACCAAAAATATTATCTCTATCAGATCTCACTCTCGTAAGTGACCGTGAAGGGATTGACAACCCCTAAGCGTTGGTTGCGAGTTGCTATCGTTTTGTGTAGGTACGAGGGACTTGTGCGTGGTCTCCTACTGGATTGATACCTTGGTTCTCAAAAACTGAGGGAAATACTTACGCTACTTTACTGCATCATCCTCTCCTCTTCGGGGAAATCCAACGCAGTGCTCAAGAGGTAGCAAGAAGAATTTCTGGCGCCGTTGCCGGGGAGGCTCACGCAAGCAAGTCAACCATACCAAGTACCCATCGCAATCCCTATCTCTCGCATTACATTATTTGCCATTTGCCTCTCGTTTTCCTCTCCCCCACTTCACCCTTGCCGTTTTATTTGCCCTCTCTTTCCCAATCTCCTCCTCTCTTTCCCGTTTGCCTTTTTCTCGTTGCCTTTCTGTTTGCTTGTGTGTTGGATTACTTGTTGCCATGGCACAAGATAATACCAAATTGTGTGATTTCTCGAATACCAATAATAATGATTTCCTTAGTACTCCGATTGCTCCTCTTAATAATGATGAGTCTTGTGAAATCAATACCGCTTTGTTGAATCTTGTTATGAAAGATCAATTCGCCGGCCTTCCTAGTGAAGATGCCGCTACTCATCTGAACAATTTTGTTGATTTGTGTGATATGCAAAAGAAGAAAGATACGGATAACAATATTGTCAAATTGAAGTTATTTCCGTTTTCACTTAGAGATCGTGCTAAAGTTTGGTTTTCATCTTTGCCTAAAAATAGTATTGATTCTTGGAACAAGTGCAAAGATGCTTTTATCTCTAAGTATTTTCCTCCCGCTAAGATTATCACTCTTAGGAACGATATCATGAATTTTAAACAACTTGATCATGAGCATGTTGCCCAATCTTGGGAAAGAATGAAATTAATGCTTCGCAATTGCCCTACTCATGGTTTGAATTTATGGATGATCATACAAAAATTTTATGCCGGATTGAATTTTGCTTCTAGAAATCTTTTAGATTCGGCCGCGGGAGGCACTTTATGGAAATTACGTTAGGGGATGCTACCAAATTGCTTGATAATATTATGGCTAATTATTCTCAATGGCACACCGAAAGATCTTCTAGTAAAAAAGTGCATGCTATAGAAGAAATCAATGTTTTGAGTGAAAAGATGGATGAACTTATGAAGATGTTTGCTCCTAAAAATACTCCTCTTGATCCCAATGATATGCCTTTATCTACTTTGCTTGAGAATAATAATGAATCTATGGATGTGAATTTTGTTGGTAGGAATAGTTTTGGAAACAACGCGTATAGAGGGAATTTTAATCCTAGGCCTTATCCTAGTAATCCTTCTAATAATTATGGAAATTCCTACAACAACTCTTATGGAAATTTTAATAAGATGCCCTCTGAATTTGAGAGTAGTGTTAAAGAGTTTATGAATTCACAAAAGAATTTTAATGCTTTGCTTGAAGAGAAATTGCTTAAAGTTGATGATTTGGCTAGGAACGTTGATAGAATTTCTCTTGAAATTGATTCTTTAAAGCTTAGATCTATTCCTCCTAAGCATGATATCAATGAGTCTCTCAAAGCCATGAGAATTTCCATTGATGAGTGCAAGGAAAGAACCGCTAGGATGCGTGCTTCCAAAGATGCCTTTATTAAAGCGTGTTCTTCCAATCCCTATGAAAATCAAGATGAAGATCTAAAAGTTATTGATGTGTCCCCCATTAAATCTTTGTTTTGCAATATGAATCTTGATGAATCTGAAGATTATCTTCCTTTACCTAGAAGGCGTTCTAAGAATTCGGAGTTTCTAGATCTTGATGATGAAATTGATGAAAGTGGGATTGAAATAAATAAAAACCGTGATGTTGCTAAACCCACTATTTTGGATCTCAAGGAATTTAATTATGAAAATTGCTCTTTGATTGGTTGTATTTCCTTGTTGCAATCCGTGCTAGATTCTCCTCATGCTTATAGTCAAAATAAGGCCTTTACCGAACATATTGTTGATGCCTTGATGCAATCTTATGAAGAAAAACTTGAGTTGAAAGTTTCTATCCCTAGAAAACTCTATGATGAGTGGGAACCTACTATTAAAATTAAAATTAAAGATTTTGAGTTTCATGCTTTGTGTGATTTGGGTGCTAGTGTCTCTACTATCCCCAAAACTTTATGTGATTTGCTAGATTTCCGTGATTTTGATGATTGCTCTCTAAACTTGCATCTTGCGGATTCCACTATTAAAAAGCCTATGGGAAGAATTAATGATGTTCTTATTGTTGCAAATAGGAATTATGTGCCCGTAGATTTTATCGTTCTTGATATAGATTGCAATCCTTCATGTCCTATTATTCTTGGTAGACCTTTCCTTAGAACGATTGGTGCAATTATTGATATGAAGGAAGGGAATATTAGATTCCAATTTCCCTTAAAGAAGGGTATGGAACACTTCCCTAGAAAGAAAATAAAATTACCATATGAATCTATCATGAGAGCCACTTATGGATTGCCTACCAAAGATGGCAATACCTAGATCTATCCTTGCTTTTATGCCTAGCTAGGGGCGTTAAACGATAGCGCTTGTTGGGAGGCAACCCAATTTTATTTTGTGTTTTTTGTTTTTGCTTCTGTTTAGGAATAAATAATCCATCTACCTTCTGTTTGGATGTGGTTTTATGTTTTAATTAGTGTTTGTGCCAAATAGGACCTATAGGATAACCTACGATGATAGTTGATTTGATTCTGCTAAAAAACAGAAACTTTGCGCGCATGAATTTAGTTATGATAAATCACAGGAACGTGCTTTTGCGTTGATTCTTTTTGCTGCTGATCAATAAACAAATTTCCAGGACTTCCTATTTTGGTAGAATTTTTAGAGTTCCAGAAGTTTGCGTTAGTTACAGATTGCTACAGACTGTTCTGTTTTTGACAGATTCTGTTTTTCGTGTGTTGTTTGCTTATTTTGATGAATCTATGGCTAGTAAATTAGTTTATAAACCATAGAGAAGTTGGAATACAGTAGGTTTAACACCAATATAAATAAAGAATGAGTTCATTACAGTACCTTGAAGTAGTCTTTTGTTTTCTTTCTCTAACGGAGCTCACGAGATTTCTGTTGAGTTTTGTGTTGTGAAGTTTTCAAGTTTTGGGTGAATTCTTTTGATGGATTATGGAACAAGGAGTGGCAAGAGCCTAAGCTTGGGGATGCCCATGGCACCCCCAAGATAATCCAAGGACACCAAAAAGTCAAAGCTTGGGGATGCCCCGGAAGGCATCCCCTCTTTCGTCCACTTCCATCGGTAATTTACTTGGAGCTATATTTTTATTCACCAACATGATATGTGTTTTGCTTGGAGCGTCTTGTATTATTTGTGTCTTTGCTTGTTAGTCTACCACAATCATCCTTGCTGTACACATCTTTTGAGAGAGCCATACATGAATTGGAATTTGTTAGAATACTCTATGTGCTTCACTTATATCTTTTGAGCTTGATAGTTTTGCTCATAGTGCTTCACTTATATCTTTTGAGCGTGATAATTTTTGCTCTAGTACTTCACTTAGATCTTTTAGAGCACGGTGGTGGATTTGTTTTAAAGAAACTATTGATCTCTCATGCTTCACTTAGATTATTTTGAGAGTCGTTAATAGCATGGTAATTTGCTTAATGTTAATATACTTGGTGTTCAAGATATGTGAAACTTTCTTTTGAGTGCGTTGAATACTAAGATAAGTTTGATGCTTGATAATTGTTTTGAGATATGAGATGGTGATATTAGAGTCATGCTAGTTGAGTAGTTATGAATTCAAAGAATACTTGTGTTGAAGTTTGTGATTCCCGTAGCATGCACGTATGGTGAACCGTTATGTGATGAACTCGGAGCATGATTTATTTATTGATTGTCTTCCTTATGAGTGGCGGTCGGGGACGAGCGATGGTCTTTTCCTACCAATCTATCCCCCTAGGAGCATGCGCGTAATACTTTGCTTTGATAACTTCTAGATTTTTGCAATAAGTATATGAGTTCTTTATGACTAATGTTGAGTCCATGGATTATACGCACTTTTCCCATCCTTCCACCTTTGCTAGCCTCTCTAATACCGCGCACTTTTCGCCGGTATCATACACCCACCATATACCTTCCTCAAAACAGCCACCATACCTACCTATCATGGCATTTCCATAGCCATTCCGAGATATATTGCCATGCAACTTTCCACCATTCCGTTTATTATGACACGCTCCATCATTGTCATATTGCTAGCATGATCATGTAGTTGACATTGTATTTGTGGCAAAGCCACCGTTCATAATTCTTTCATACATGTCACTCATGATTCATTGCATATCCCGGTACACCGCCGGAGGCATTCATATAGAGTCATACTTTGTTCTAAGTATCGAGTTGTAATTGTTGAGTTGTAAGAAAAATAAAAGTGTGATGATCATCATTATTAGAGCATTGTCCCAAGTGAGGAAAGGATGATGGAGACTATGATTCCCCCATAAGTCGGGATGAGACTTCGAACTTTACAATAAAAAAAAGAGGCCAAAAAAGAGAAGAGAAAGGCCCAAAAAAAGAGAGAAAAAGAGAGAAGGGACAATGCTACTATCCTTTTACCACACTTGTGCTTCAAAGTAGCACCAAGATCTTCATGATAGAGAGTCTCTCATTTTGTCACTTTCATATACTAGTGGGAATTTTTCATTATAGAACTTGGCTTGTATATTCCAATGATGGGCTTCCTCAAAATGCCCTAGGTCTTCGTGAGCAAGCAAGTTGATGCACACCCACTTAGTTTCTTTTGTAGAGCTTTCATATACTTATAGCTCTAGTGCATCCGTTGCATGGTAATCCCTACTCACTCACATTGATATCTATTGATGGGCATCTCCATAGCCCGTTGATACGCCTAGTTGATGTGAGACTATCTTCCCTCTTTTTGTCTTCTCCACAACCACCCTTCTATTCCACCTATAGTGCTATATCCATGGCTCACGCTCATGTATTGCGTGAAGATTGAAAAAGTTTTGAGAATGTCATAAGTATGAAACAATTGCTTGGCTTGTCATCGAGGTTGTGCATGATTTAAATATTTTGTGTGGGGAAGATGGAGCATAGCCAGACTATATGATTTTGTAGGGATAACTTTCTTTTGCCATGTTATTTTGAGAAGACATGATTGCTTTGATTAGTATGCTTGAAGTATTATTATTTTTGTGTCAATATGAACTTTTGTCTTGAATCTTTCGGATCTGAATATTCATATCACAATTAAGAAGATTTACATTGAAATTATGCCAAAGTATCACTCCGCATCAAAAATTCTTTTTTATCATTTACCTACTCGAGGACGAGCAGGAATTAAGCTTGGGGATGCCTGATACGTCTCCAACGTATCTATAATTTTTGATTGCTCCATGCTACTTTATCTACTGTTTTGGACTATATTGGGCTTTATTTTCCACTTTTATATTACTTTTGGGACTAACCTATTAACCGGAGGCCCAGCCCAGAATTGCTGTTTTTTGCCTTTTTCAGTATTTCGAAGAAACAGAATATCAAACGGAGTCCAAACGGAATGAAACCTTCGGGATCGTGATTTTCCAACCGAACGTGATCCAGGAGACTTGGACCCTACTCCAAGAAGTGCCCGAGGAGGTCACGAGGGTGGAGGGCGCCCCCCTGGGCGCCCCCCTACCTCGTGGGCCCCTCGGAGCTCCACCGACGTACTCCTTCCTCCTATATATACCTACGTATCCCCGAACGATCAGAACAGGAGCCAAAAACCTAATTCCACCGCCGCAACCTTCTGTATCCACGAGATCCCATCTTGGGGCCTGTTCCGGAGCTCCGCCGGAGGGGGCATCCACCATGGAGGGCTTCTACATCATCACCATAGCCCCTCCGATGAAGTGTGAGTAGTTTACTTCAGACCTTCGGGTCCATAGCTAGTAGCTAGATGGCTTCTTCTCTCTTTTTGGATCTCAATACAATGTTCTCCCCCTCTCTCGTGGAGATCTATTCGATGTAATCTTCTTTTTGCGGTGTGTTTGTTGAGACCGATGAATTGTGGGTTTATGATCCAGTATTATCTATGGAAAATATTTGATTCTTCTCTGAATTCTTTTATGTATGATTGAGTTATCTTTGCAAGTCTCTTCGAATTATCTTTTTGGTTTGGCCAACTAGATTGGTAGTTCTTGCAATGGGAGAAGTGCTTAGCTTTGGGTTCAATCTTGCGGTGTCCTTACTCAGTGACAGAAAGAGTTGCAAGGCACGTATTGTATTGTTGCCATCGAGGATAACAAGATGGGTTTTTTATCATATTGCATGAATTTATCCCTCTACATCATGTCATCTTGCTTACGGCGTTACTCTGTTTTTACTTAATACTCTAGATGCATGCTGGATAGCGGTCGATGAGTGGAGTAATAGTAGTAGATGCAGAATCGTTTCGATCTACTTGTTTTGGACGTGATGCCTATATACATGATCATTGCCTAGATATACTCATAACTATGCTCAATTCTGTCAATTGCTCAACAGTAATTTGTTCACCCACCGTAGAATACTTATGCTCTTGAGAGAAGCCACTAGTGAAACCTATGGCCCCCGGGTCTATTCTCATCATATCAATCTATATCACTTTATTTACTTGCTTTGTTTTTACTTTGCCTTTATTTTTACTTTGCCTTTATTTTTACTTTGCATCTATCTATCAAAAACACCAAAAATATTATCTCTATCAGATCTCACTCTCGTAAGTGACCGTGAAGGGATTGACAACCCCTAAGTGTTGGTTGCGAGTTGCTATCGTTTTGTGTAGGTACGAGGGACTTGTGCGTGGTCTCCTACTGGATTGATACCTTGGTTCTCAAAAACTGAGGGAAATACTTATGCTACTTTACTGCATCATCCTCTCCTCTTCGGGGAAATCCAACACAGTGATCAAGAGGTAGCATCTGGAGGTAGACACGGGGCCACCCAGGACTAGCCCGGTGGGGTCTGAGTCAGAAGGGATGGGAGAGTGTCATGACAATAGATCGGTTTTGTCGGAACGCCCTTGGTCCACCCGGATGGGAGGGTGAGGCCATGGGTTTCGTAGTGTGGGTACAGTGTACTAACCTCTGCAGAGTGTATATTAAATCTATCGATAGCCGTGCCCGCGGATAAGGGCCCTGGTCGAGAGAAGGTCACACCATGAGTCAACAGTAATAATAATAATAATAATGTGCTTAATAATAACGAGACGGGCCAGGTATTGGTCGGGTGGTGATCGCCATAAGGACCACGGGCCATGTATTGGTTGGGTGGTGATCACCGTAAGGATCACGGTTTGGGACCCAGTGTTGGTCGTGGTTGTGATCACCGTAAGGATCACGAGGGTATTGAGGATACCGAGTTGTTGTATATTCGTGATGTTGTATGAGAGTCGTGGGTAAAGATCAAGCTCCTTGTGGTTATTTAATGATCGCTACGGTATTGTTTATACCAAGCTTGATTTGATCCTGAGATGATCGTGTGATGTCCGAGGTTGGTAAGTGATGCATGTGTTGGTTACGAGGTAATCGAGCAGAATAAGTGGTGCATATGGTGTCGTCATGTTGCATGCTAGTATTGTCGGATTAATATGTTGATGTTGAGATAGCTGTATCAAGTTTATATTGGTCATGCCATGTTATTCTGATGATATCATGATAATTCCTGTTTAACCTGTAATTGCCATGTTGTTGTTTGATTTGAATGCTTCTGGTTATTTGTGAGCTTGCAAGAAGATTCAATGTACTGACCTGGCATGTCATGCCAGTTTGCAGGTCATGCCGGATTTGATTGCTTGCTTGTCATGGTTTCCGTTCGTGCGAGCTAGGATAAGTGTTCCAGCGAGAGTCCCTGCAGAGTGGAGTTCACCACCGTCGCTATTGTTCTGCTGCTAGAGTTATTCCGCTACTTCGAGTTGTTCTGCTGCTTGCATAGAGCAACTGAGGATGGCGTAGTGTCGCCGTACCGATGTTATTCATTGTAATATCGACAACCTTGTATTCATATTCGTGTAATAATAAAGAGCTGGTTTGTTCTATGCTAAGTAGTGCCGTATTCCAGAAGACTTCTCCTCGATCTCTGGGCTGGAATACGGGGCGTTCCGGTTTTCTCTGAGCCAGGGTGCCACAGGCTTGGTATCAGAGCAAGTCTGGCTGTAGGACGCCCTAGACCGCGCGAACGTTAGAAAGTGGTAGTATAGACCCCAGTTGGTTTGTTGCACTTGATTCCTGCATTTGTTTGTTGCATAGCATGCATATAGATTATTATTTAGTCACTAACGGTTTATCTGGTGAGTGTAGTTGGCATCGGTTCGGATCCACTACAGCTCAACCTTTGCATTTCCCCAGTTCCTTTTTTCTTTCGGTGCTTGGTGTCATTTCTGTCCCAGCAGAGTGATGCCAAGTGATCCCAACACTGTTTGCAAAAATGGTGCTCAGGTATCGCACCGATGTCTTTCTTTCAGCTCCGTCTATCATTTCGGTGATGGACATGCGTCTATCCCGGATCGTTCTTTTATTTTGTCGTGTTGGCAACCCTTAATGATCTCAGTTATCAAGAAAGGGCAATGTCAGCAGCCCCAGTTTTTCCCCGCTATCCTATTTCTTGGACGAGTATGGATCTTTTTCCGTCCGCTTGATAATAATGTGGTTGCGACCTTCGTGTCCCACTACATGATTACCGAGTGCGTCCTCGCCTCCGAGCTAGTCAAGATTGCTATCTGGCTAAGCTTGCACTTGGTGTAGCGTTGTTTACACCAACTCTTCCACACATTTATTCGTCCTCGTGCACATCATCACAGCATATTAGACCGCAATACCGGAGTTTCCGCGAGATTTGTGTGCTTAGGTGTGCATATTATTGTGTGAGTAGCAGTAATATGTGATGATTGCTTGATTAATTATATTAGTAGAATGCTTGTGTGCTTTTGTTTTAGTCGTTTCCGTTGTTCTTTTCTTTGGGCCTTCAGTGTTACAAATTTTTCCCCTATTAAAGTTGCTCGTCAGCCGACACCGGACCTGAAGAGTCAGCAAGAAATGCATATATTTGGAAACTCAGTTAAACAGAATGGAATTACCAGCTGACCGCAGTGAAATTGGGAATATCTTGTCTGGATGCAAAAGAAATCCTGGATGGACCGCCAGTGTCAAGTTCGCATTAGCGTGCACTCATCACAACAAAATGATTAAATCAGCAAGAAGATAAATTGTGTGCAAGGTTGACAGAATATTATGAAAGGTATGGCTTAGATACAAGTTTAATTTTTTGTTGAGGATGATTTTGGAACTCGATGTACCTGGAAGCAAGCAAAATATGGCATATACTCAGAAAGGAGAATAGTCCTGCAAAACCCTGTTTCATACAAGAAATCAACATCAGAAATATTAAGATGGTATGTATATGTGGAAATCGGTCCGCATATCACAATAAGAAGCTTCTGGTGTGAGCAACCAAATCTTCCCTCGCAAGATACCAGAGAAGCTTCCAAGGCAAGATTCATCGATCTTCCTCAGTACAATACGTGGATGATTTCCCGTGCAAGGTACCCTGCCTTCTTTAGTAAGCAACCGCAAAGGCTTCCGGCATAAGGTACCGAGTCTTTCCCTAGCAAAGTCTTTAAGGGGGTAAGCTTCTGAAGCTCAATACCCAGTCTTCTTCAGCAAGCTGTCCGATGAAAGTTTCAAGCACAAGCCAGCCAGTTTTTCTTAGTAAGACATTGGTACAAGGTAGTACGCTGTGAATTGACAGCATATGGCAGTGAATCCCAAGAATCAGATCCGCAACAGTTTGGTCGGAATCAAGAATCAGTCAGAATACACGTCTGTCTCGGAATCAGGTCCTCATATATATGCAATGAGCGTACCATCAAGATCTTACAAGTCACTCAGATGAGGATCTGACAACCACGTGAGGATGGTTAATAGAAGAAAGCCAGTATACACCGCAGTGTGACAAAGGATTATGAGGATTGACGACATCAATGAGCTCAATATAAGTACCCGTGAACTTGGAAAATGATCCTGATGAGCCCTTGTCCCCTTTTTCTCCAATGACGGCACCACGGCTGTGATATGAGCTGTTTCTAGCTATCCGGGGTGGATGCCTATTTTTGTTTCTCTCTTCAACGACTGTCACGAGTCTGAGCTGCTTTTCGGCCGTCTCGTACAACTGTTGAGTTTCTTTTTGTGACAGTAGCCCTATAGCTGCTTTTTGGCTATTTTAGGGAGCTGCCACCTTCTTCTTATCAACTCGGTCTCATCCTCTGAGCTGTTTTTCGGCCGTCCTGAGCCGTGGTTGAGTTATTTAGTAATGTCCCAGATCTGAGTTGTAAAGACTGTTCTGGTGGCTACTGATTTATTTTCCGATTTCTTGCAAGGGTTTCGGATGATCATTTCCCAATGATCAGAACTTGAGAGGTGTTGAACCTGCCATTTAATGGATTATCCTATCAGAAAAATGAGGATAAGCTACAATTGCCGAGAAATTGCACTGACAGTACCTATGGTCATACAAAGAAGCAATATGGCCCAGCTCTTTTAGCCAAGGATCCAGACCAAGAAAACAATAATGAAGGAGCAAGACCAGTGATGCAGGTATGAAAATTATACACGACCCCCATGGTGCAGATTCCCCGAACAGTCTAAGTCGGTATTGATCCACATGGATATGCCTACAGCATGAGTAATTGGCATGAGGAATAACAGTCTGGAAGCCTGAGTCCTCACTTATATGAATCCTCATGGATAGCCTGTCGAGAACAAAATTTTTCCATCATAACCACCGTCAGCCAAGTCTGCAGATATTGTCATATAGGCCAAACCCTTTATGCTGGCCGCAACTGGAGACAATCAAATATTTGGTATGGGTCCGATACTCACGACAATGGAACCAGTTAAGATGATTTGGAAACTTCTGCGATGAGTCAGAATATGTCAGGAAACGGTTATGTTTTAACTCACTGTT
The DNA here is from genome assembly GCF_018294505.1 of Triticum aestivum. Lineage (NCBI taxonomy): Eukaryota > Viridiplantae > Streptophyta > Magnoliopsida > Poales > Poaceae > Triticum > Triticum aestivum. The sequence continues at coordinate 180,732,737 of NC_057810.1, read as the reverse complement.
TGGAACCCAAAGGACCCGCATTTAGTGAGAAACTCAATGCATTGAGTCAGAGCTTGAGTTTTCATCAGAAAATTCTGATCATCATTACATGGAAGGTTGTCAGTGCCGGGTGGCACACCCAGCGGAAATCACTTTTGGATTTGTGAGATGGACATATATTTTAGTCGTGATAATTAAATCACACTCAACTAGTGAGCATATCTAAATTGGAGCCTATATAAGCATGAGCAAGCCAGGTAAGATTTGGCAGAAGGAGGATACAGTGAATCAAACCACCCCAGGGCCAGTCAGATAAAAATTTAATGGGAACAACAATAAAGGAAAAAGGATACCCGAGTTGGAAACGGGTTCCTTAAGTCAGAATATTCATACTTGTTCCCTGAGCAACCAAATCTCAAGGACGAGATTTCTTTAAGGGGGTAAGGTTTGTCACAGCCTGATTTTTGGCCCTTTCTTTTTCTTTTGTTTTTCCGAGGTTTTTGCCAGAGTTTTCTTTTTCCGTGGCTTTGTGGTCTGGAAACTGAAGAAGATGACTTCTTCTTTGCTTCCAGAGTGGCTTGCCATTCCCAAATCTTTCCCTAGACCTGTCCATTTCCATCCTAGCCCAAATCCCAATATTCTTTTTATTGGGAATATTCCTTTTCTATTAAAGGAATAACTCCAATTGCCCTAGGTTGTGAAGCAACCTATATTTCCATCACTCCTAAAATTCCCAAATAATTCTCATAAATTGTTTGGCTCATATCTTGATCAAATATGGCAAAAATTTCCATTGCCATGTTCAAAAATAATTCCCCAATATTCCTTTTCCTATTCTGCCCTGAATGGCACTTTGTGAAGGAAGTGTCATTTATATTTATCCTATTGACTCCCAACCTTTTTGGGCATGTTTATATGTCCAAATATTTGCCTCATGCACAATTTCAAATTTATTTGCCTAGCCAATCTTCCTCAGTGAATTTTCAAAGTTTTTGTCAAACAGAAGGCTTTGTAAAGGAAGTACTATCTAGGGGTACCCAAATGAGTTGAACTTTTGCACACTCCTCAATATGCTCATATTAACCCCTTCCACCCATTTTCAGCCCCATCCAATCATCTATGTGAGCACAGGAGCAAATCTTTGTTTCTGGCAATATTTTCAGGTTGTGAAGCAAGTATTTTATATTGCTTCAAAAATCCTGATAAATTACCAGATTACACTTCTACCCATTAAACATATCGCCACCCATTTTGGCATCATTTCAATGAGCCATGTGACCACCATAATTATTTCAAGTTTCTGGTCAGCAGAGGTGTTTGTGAAGCAAGTGCCATTTTGCCTTGGCCACTTGACATGAGCTTTTTACAGCATCTTCATATGACCATATGACCATATGACTAAGACTTGCCCAATCTTAGCTCAAGTGGACACTCCATGTGAGTTCACCATCATGATCTTCATTTCTGGACCAAGTATGCAGTTGTGAAGCAACTGCAGTAAATCATGATCCTTTTACCCTCCAACTCCCCAGGATTGTAGTCCCTCCATAGATTAGCATCCCAGACATCTTGTTTGGCCTCCAGTAATTCTCAGTTGATCTCATTGAGCTGGTGAAGTTTACTGCAGTAAACTTCAGAGCTCACTAACTTTTTAACCAGAGCCTCTTTCACCTAGTTACCACCTCATATCAAACCTATCTTCGAAGGACTTACCACTAGACAACGTTTCAGGTTCTATAGAGCATTCAATGTGCCATGTCTCGTGGTGACCACGCAGCTGGCATGTTTGTTGGCGCGCTCTGTGCACTGCGGCGTACAGTTTGTGCTCGGGACCCTCTCCCTCTCGTCGTCTTCGCGCTCGTGAGCGTGTCTAACAGCAGGCCCTTGTCGTTGCCATTCGCTTGGCCCCTCTCCCCCTCCGGCGGCTTCCTCACCACTGCAAACCGCCGCGCGCCCTCGGACGAACAATGGTGTTCTGGATCCTTTCGTCGCCGTCCTCTTTTTCCCTGCGCCCTTGGCCTCCTCTGCCCCGTGAGCTCCTCCCTGTGCGCCGCCGTCGCCTCGAGCCGTCCCGGTGGCCGCGACCTGTCCCTCTGGATGTGGCTCTCCTCGACGAGCTCACCCATGGGCGGAGCCTCGCCGGAGGTGCCCTGTAGCCCCGGCGACTGTCGCCGAAGCGCTTGGCCTCCTCTGCTCTGCGGGCGCGCGTCGGGGAAGAAGAGGGAGGAGCCAGGAGGAGAGAGAAGGATAAGGTGGGGCCCACCCGCCAGTCTCTCAGGTGTTGACCAGCCCCGGCCCCGCCACTGCCACGCTGGATAAGTGGAGACATAAACCGCCGAATACGCTTTCCAGTTTTCTGTTTTGGCCTAGTCTGTAAAATAACTTTTTACAGATAGGTCCCTAGCAGTAAAACCCTTATAACCTTTTATCCGTAACTCCAAATAAGGTGAAACCAATGCTCACTTCTTTGTTTCGTCGAGCCCTTTCTGTTGGTGTCATTTTCATTATGTTTTGGCATACTGAAAATGACCATTTTGCCCCTGCCCTTAATCAGCTCCCTCCGAGAGAGAACGATTTTCGGCGAACCTTTCCGCGGCTTCACCGCACTTCTCCCCGGTGCTTTCTTCATCCCCAGGCATGCCACAGTACCCACTTGCATGATAGTCATGCAGTAGACATGGTTTTCAACTTGAATATTTAATAAATGTTTGCTTGTTGAAAAGATGGTTATCGTTGTTCCGGTGATGTTCAGATTTGCATGTTTACTTTTGTGCTATGTTGTTTTATACTCTGTGATCATGTTATACCTGCTAGTATTACCTTTCATATGCTTATGATTGCTAGTGATACATGTTGATGTTGGTAATGGTTATGCTAGTCAGTATGCCATGTTTAGTGGATATGAGTTATTGTTGATATGGTGGATAGTTATGTGATACTCTCATGATGATGTTGATATCATGTTCATGTGTTATTGTTGGCATCATGTTATTTTATCATGGCTCAGCATATTTGCATTCAAGTTTAACCAGGTTAAATTGAACTTGAACACCTGTTGGCTGAGTCATGGTGCCGCTGAATCGATGCTGACCAGTGCAACCACGCTTACCGGTATGGGACGGTTCTAACTGGGTCTATTGTCGTGCCTCTGGTCGGTACCTCAATTTAGGGAAGGTTATGGGCGCGTGCTACCCTGATCAGGTAGGCGGAGCATAACCTTGTGAGCCCGTTGTTAAGTTAATTTTGGTACCGGATCCCAGTGTGGATCGTGGGCACGATGGTGGTGGAGGTGTCTGGTGATACGTCTCCAACGTATCTATAATTTTTGATTGCTCCATGCTACTTTATCTACTGTTTTGGACTATATTGGGCTTTATTTTCCACTTTTATATTACTTTTGGGACTAACCTATTAACCGGAGACCCAGCCCAGAATTAATGTTTTTTGCCTTTTTCAGTATTTCGATGAAACAGAATATCAAATGGAGTCCAAACGGAATGAAACCTTCGGGATCGTGATTTTCCAACCGAACGTGACTCAGGAGACTTGGACCCTACTCCAAGCAGTGCCCGAGGAGGTCACGAGGGTGGAGGGCGCGCCCCCTACCTCGTGGGCCCCTTGGAGCTCCACCGACGTACTCCTTCATCCTATATATACCTACGTATCCCCGAACGATCAGAACAGGAGCCAAAAACCTAATTCCACTGCCGCAACCTTCTGTATCCACGAGATCCCATCTTGGGGCCTGTTCGGGAGCTCCGCCGGAGGGGGCATCCACCAGGGAGGGCTTCTACATCATCACCATAGCCGCGCCCGCGGATAAGGTCCCAGATCGAGAGAAGGTCACACCATGATTCAACAGTAATAATAATAATAATAATAATAATGTGCTTAATAATAACGAGACGGGCTAGGTATTGGTCGGGTGGTGATCGCCGTAAGGATCACGGGCCATGTATTGGTCGGGTGGTGATCGCCGTAAGGATCATGGTTTGGGACCCAGTGTTGGTCGTGGTTGTGATCGCTGTAAGGATCACGAGGGTATCGAGGAGACCGAGTTGTTGTATATTCATGATGTTGTACGAGAGTCGTGGGTAAAGATCAAGCTCCTTGTGGTTATTTAATGATCGCTACGGTATTGTTTATACCAAGCTTGATTTGATCCCGAGATGATCGTGTGATGTCCGAGGTTGGTAAGTGATGCATGTGTTAGTTACGAGGTAATCGAGCAGAATAAGTGGTGCATATGGTGTCGTCATGTTGCATGCTAGTATTGTCGGATTAATATGTTCATGTTGAGATAGCTGTATCAAGTTTATATTGGTCATGCCATGTTATTTTGATGATATCATGATAATTCCTGTTTAACCTGTAATTGCCATGCTGTTGTTTGCCTTGAATGCTTCTGGTTATTTGTGAGCTTGCAAGTACATTCAATGTACTGACCTGGCGTGTCATGCCAGTTTGCAGGTCATGCCGGATTTGATTGCTTGCTTGTCGTGGTTTCTGTTCGTGCGAGCTAGGATAAGCGTTCCAGCCAGAGTCCCTGCGGAGTGGAGTTCACCACCGTCGCCGTTGTTCTACTGCTAGATTTATTCCGCTGCTTCGACTTGTTCTGCTGCTTGCATAGAGCAACTGAGGATGGCATAGTGTCGCTGTACCGATGTTATTCATTGTAATATCGGCAACCTTGTATTCATATTCGTGTAATAATAAAGAGTTGGTTTGTTCTATGCTAAGCAGTGTTGTATTCCAGAAGACTTCTCCTCGATCTCTGGGCTGGAATACGGGGCATTCCGGTTTCCTCTGAGCCGGGGTGCCACATCTTTCGTCTTCGTTCATCGGTAACTTTACTTGGAGCTATATTTTTATTCACCACATGATATGTATTTTGCTTGGAGCATCATTTTCTCTTGTTAGTATTTGCTTGCTGTTATGTAGAATAATGTTTTGCATCTTTATTTTCAATAAAAAAGTCAAGGGTAGCCTTTGCCATGCTTATTTTGCTAGTATACATGTTGCTGTTTGAAAACAGAAAGTTTACCGCTGTTGCAAAAATTCCCTAGAAATGTCAGAGCATGATATAATGTTGAAACTTTTTGCATAATGAGCTCTGATAAATTTACTACAGTGGGAATTTTATTTCATAATTTTTGGAGTTAGGGAACTACTGATACTCTTGCATTCTTTGCAGAGTATACTGTTTTGGCAGATTGTTGTTATGGTTGCATTGTTTGCATATGTTTTCTTGTTTAATGATTCTATTTGAGGATAGGAGTATTATATATGCAGAGGAATTTAGTATTCAATGTTGAATAACAATTTTAGTGATTTGTTACAGTAGAAAATGATAAGGTTTTGCATTGGTTTATACTAACCTATCTCACGAGTTCTTGTTGAGTTTGGTGTGGATGAAGCTTTTGATAAAAAGGGAAACCATGATATGAGAGGAATTAAGGAGACACAAAAGTTCAAGCTTGGGGATGCCCAAGGCACCCCAAGATAATATTCCAAGAAGTCTCAAGAATCTAAGCTTGGGGATGCCCCAGTAGGCATCCCACCTTTCTTCTTCAACAACTATCGGTTAGTATCGGTTGAGCCTAAGTTTTTTGCTTCTTCACATGAGTTGTGCTATCCTTGCAATGTCAATTTATTTTGTTTTGCTTGCTGCTTGATTAGAATACCAAGGTCTGAAATTCTTTAACGAGAGAGAGTCTTCTCATCGTTACATATTTATTTAGCTACTCATTGTTCTTCACTTATATCATTTTGGAGAAGTTTTTCATTTACTCGTGTGCTTCACTTATATCCTATGAGTAAATTGTTGAATGAGTTGATTGTCATAAATCTGAAATTATATATGCCTCATTTGCTTATCCCATGGGGAGTAACGACTTCACATCTAAGTAGAGGTTGTAAATTTATTGAAGGTTAGCAAGCATTGTATTGGTCATTTGAACAATTCATGAAAGAATATTGAAGGAAGAGAGATTTCACATATAAATACACTATCCTAGACATCTTTTCTAGTTGGGAGCACTCATTAAGTATGACATGCTAAAGAGTTGATGTTGGACAAGGAAGACAACGTAATGGGTTATGTTTTCCGACATCTCAGTTAAAGTATATTATCATGGATCATTCAAACATGTTGAGCTTGCCTTTCCCCCTCATGCTAGCCAAAATTCCTTGCACCAAGTAGAGATACTACTTGTGCTTCCAAATATCCTTAAACCCAGTTTTGCCATGAGAGTCCACCATACCTACCTATGGATTGAGTAAGATCCTTCAAGTAAGTTGTCATCGGTGCAAGCAATAAAAATTGCTCTCTAAATATGTATGATCTTTTGGTGTGAAGAAAATAGCTTTATACGATCTTGTTATGGAAGCAATAAAAGCGACGGACTGCATAATAAAGGTCCATATGCAAGTGCAATATAAAGTGATGTTCATTCACATTAAGATTTTGTGCATCCAACCCTAAAAGCGCATGACAACCTCTGCTTCCCTCTGCCAAGGGCCTATCTTTTACTTTATGTCTTTTACTTTTATGCAAGAGTCAAGGTGATCTTCACCTTTCCCTTTTTCATTTTACCCTTTGGCAAGCACCTCGTGTTGGAAAGATCCTGATGTATATATCCAATTGGATGTAAGTTAGCATGAACTATTATTGTTGACATTACCCAAAGGTGAATACGTTGGGAGGCAACACTATAAGCCCCTATCTTTCTCAGTGTCCGATTGAAACTCCATAACCATTAGTATTGCGTGAGTGTTAGCAATTGTAGAAGACTATATGATAGTTGAGTATGTGGAGTTTGCTATTCCTGAAAATAAGATGAATTGCAATTGTTTGATGACCGAGAATGAAGTTTGCTAGTTTTCAAGAAAGCTTATGGTCTATGCTTTGACATGTGAATTGCTTGTTACTTTATCGTGAGAAGTTTTATGAGATGAACTACTGTTATGACATATTATCATGGTAGAAAAGGTGATTGAAATTATCATTGATCAAACTTGTGCACCTTGTAGCATTCACACTTCATAAATTCTTTCTTTATCATTTACCTACTCGAGGACGAGTAGGAATTAAGCTTGGGGATGCTGATACGTCTCCAACGTATCTATAATTTATGAAGCATTCATGCTATTTTATTATCTGTTTTGAATGATTATGGGCTTTATTATACACTTTTATATTACTTTTGGGACTAACCTATTAACCGGAGGCCCAGCCCATATTGCTGTTTTATTGCCTATTTCAGTATTTCAAAGAAAAGGAATATCAAACGGAGTCCAAACGGAATGAAACCTTTGGCAGCGTGATTTTTAGGAAGAATATGATCCGGGAGACTTGGAGTTCACATAAGAAGATCCTCGAGGAGGCCACGAGATAGGAGGGCGCGCCCCCCCTACTGGGCGCGCCCCCTGTCTCGTGGTCCCCTCGAGCACCTCCCGACCGACTTGTTTCGCCTATATAAGCCTACGTACCCTAAAAACATCAAATGTAAAGATAGATCGGGAGTTCCGCTGCCGCAAGCCTCTATAGCCACCAAAAACCTCTCGGGAGCCCGTTCCGGCACCCTGCTGGAGGGGGAACCCATCACTGGTGGCCATCTTCATCATCCCGACGCTATCCATGACGAGGAGGGAGTAGTTCACCCTCAGGGCTGAGGGTATGTACCAGTAGCTATGTGTTTGATCTCTCTCTCTCTCTCTCTCTCTCATGTTCTCTCTATGGCACGATCTTGATATATCGCAAGCTTTGTTATTATAGTTGGATCTTGTGATGTTTCTTCCCCCTCTACTCTCTTGTGATGAATTGAGTTTCCCCCTTGAAGTTATCTTATCGGATTGATTCTTTATTTGAGAACACTTGATGTATGTCTTGCCGTGTGTATCTGTGGTGACAATGGGATATCAGTGCCACTTGATGTATGTTTTGGTGAACAACTTGCGGGTTCCGCCCATGAACCTATGCATAGGGGTTGGCACACGTTTTCTTGACTCTCTGGTAGAAACTTTGGGGCACTCTTTGAAGTACTTTGTGTTGGCTGGATGAATTTGAGATTGTGTGACGCATATCGTATAATCATGCCCACGGATACTTGAGGTGACAATGGAGTATCTAGGTGACATTAGGGTTTTGGTTGATTTGTGTCTTAAGGTGTTATTCTAGTATGAACTTTTTATAGATTGATATGAAAGAATAGCTTTGAGGTGGTTTCGTACCCTACCATAATCTCTACGTTTGTTCTCCGCTATTAGTGGCTTTGGAGTGACTCTTTGTTGCATGTTGAGGGATTGTTATATGATCTATCTATGTTATTATTGTTGAGAGAACTTGCACTAGTGAAAGTATGAACCCTAGGCCTTGTTTCCTATCATTGCTATACCGTTTACGCTTACTTTTATCATTAGTTACCTTGCTGTTTTTATATTTTCAGATTACAAATACCTTTATCTACCATCCATATTGCACTTGTATCACCATCTCTTCGCCGAACTAGTGCACCTATACAATTTACCATTGTATTGGGTGTGTTGGGAACACAAGAGATTCTTTGTTATTTGGTTGCAGGGTTGCTTGAGAGAGACCATCTTCATCCTACGCCTCCCACAAATTGATAAACCTTAGGTCATCCACTTGAGGGAAATTTGCTACTGTCCTACAAACCTGTGCACTTGCAGGCCCAACAACGTTTACAAGAAGATGGTTGTGTAGTAGACATCAATGCCCTAACATGAGGACTTAGGTCTATCGCAACATAATTAGCTTGAAGGGGTTAAATGGGACAAGGGACATAGAGAGTTTATACTAGTTCGGCCCCTCACGGTGGAGGTAAAGGTCTAATCCAGTGTAGGGTTGTATTGCTTGGGCTTCGATTACCAGGGAGCGAATACGCTTGACCTAGTTCTCGATCTCTTCTTTTCTTGCCCTAAACCACCGCCGGGTCATCCCTTTATATACATAGGCTGATGCTCGACGGCCTACAGAGTCCCGACCGGCTCATACACAATGTGTTCGGCTCGGTGACAGAATCTATACTTTCCTTAACATACAAGTTAACATATGGCGGTTTACACCCGTGGGCGTCAAGTCGCCCTTGGTATTGGGCCTTCAGTAAGCCTGCTTCATGAACCGCCATCTTCGACATCTTCATGGGCCTTGTCATTATGAACCGCCAATGGTATGACCTGGCCCCTCCTGGGCGGGTCATACCCAATAGTTATATCCCCAACATTAGGCCTCAGGTTGATGTGAACTTGTTCATATCAATCTTCAACACTTAGAAAAATCCTTCCTCATTTGCTCTTGCGAGATCTTGTAACCCGCCATGACATTATCTCCTACGATTGTGGTAACCCGTCGTGACGTCACCTATCATTAATATCACACAAGGACCAAATCTTAATATACCTTCTCTTTTAATGAACCTCCATAAATCGAGGCGTTTGTGCTGTCACATATCCATTTTTTAGCCTCCTCGATTCCTGCGCATGCCACTTATCCTTCCAGCCTTATAAATAGGGCCGGGGTCCCTTTTACTTCCCCCCTTGCCTCATTGTCTCCATATTCTACCTCACGACGCCTCTGCGCCCGAGCACTGCCGCCGCCGTCGACCTTCACCACTGCCTCGACTTCGGCCGTTGCATCAACCTGAACTGACCAAAGTCCGTCTGCACGCCTTCGCTGTTCGACAGCTCCAGTGAGTTTTCCCCTTTCCTCTCACCGTAGATCCCATTAGGGTTTCCACGAGTTCATCGAAGTTCATCTCCGCCCTTCTTCGTTCTTCACTGTATTTCAAGATTTTGATCCAAACTTTATACTCCTCCTGCACGGAAGTAGTTGTAGTACTCATTTTTGATATTAGAACATCTCCTCTGCATGAGAAATCCAATCTGGACATATGAACTACTCAACTATTGCAACTTAGGTTTAGATATTTTCCATTATTTGAAGTGTCGTAGATCCAAAATCGTTGTATCAATCCGTGAAATCTGTTTTCCCAACACTTTGCAAGTTCTCCACTCTCAGATCTATAAATCAATAACTGTGTGGGTGGCTTAGCTCAGAAACCTTAACCCGCCAGATACCATTAGTCCCCTCTTAAGCCACCAATAGCTCACCTTTATAACTTCAATGCCATCCTCCGGTTTAACACCTTTGCATGCATGCTTCATTATTATTTGCCTTTAAACCAACAACCGGCTTAACCATATAATCTTAAACCAGCATAATCTTCCTCCAGATCATCAAAAAATGACTAAGACATACACTGCCTGCAACTGGGTCCGATCCCGGGTTACTGAAGAAGACCTGAACAATTTCGTTGCATTTGGCACCCTAACCAAGAGAGAGGACATCCACTGGAGGGTCCCAGGCGAAGAAAATCCTCCTGAGCCCAAGGACGGAGAAGTGATTGTTTTCACTGACCACCTGATCTGGGGGTTCAGCCCGCCCGACTCAAAGTTTTTCCGCGACGTACTTCATTTTTTCCAACTTCACCCTCAAGATATTGGACCCAATTCTGTGTCCAATATTTGCAACTTCCAAGTATTCTGTGAAGCTTATCTTCAAGAGGAGCCCACAGTTGAATTGTTTAGAGAGTTTTACTACTTAAACCGTCAAACAGAGTTTACTACGGGCCCAGCTTGGAACTCGATGGAGTTTCAATTCAGAAGAGAAAAGAAGCCAGCTTTCCCTACGCCAAGCCGCCGAGCCATCCCAAGGATTGGAACCAAACTTGGTTCTACTGTCAAAACACATCTCCAGTAGACGAAAATCCTCTTCCGGGTTACCGTGACCACTGTCTCAGCAACGCACATCCACTCCCCCCACGGATCAGCACGAAGGAGTGGGCCAAATATGCGCCAACTTTTTCAAAGCTCAGAGCCTTCATGGCTAATAGTTTAACCGGCATCGACCTTGTACGGTGCTGGGTCTTGTCGGTGTCAAAACCGGCGGATCTCGGGTAGGGGATCCCGAACTGTGCGTCTAAGGTTGATGGTAATAGGAGACGGGGGACACAATGTTTACCCAGGTTTGGTCCCTCTCTATGGAGGTAATACCCTACTTCCTGCTTGATTGATCTTGATGAATATGAGTATTACAAGAGTTGATCTACCACGAGATGGTAATGGCTAAACCCTAGAAATCTAGTCTATGGGATTATGATCGTGGCCTACGGACTAAACCCTCCGGTTTATATAGTCACCCGAGGGAGCTAGGGTTGTACAGAGTTGGTTACAGAGAAAGGAATCTACATATCCGAATCGCCAAGCTTGCCTTCCACGCAAAGGAGAGTCCCATCCGGACACGGGAAGAAGTCTTCTGTCTTGTATCTTCATAGCCCAACAGTCCGGCCCATGTATATAGTCCGGTCGTCCGAGGACTCCTTAATCCAGGACTCCCTCAGGTCTCCTGGAGCATCTTGCCATTAAGCTATGGCACAGGCTTAATGTGTGAGTATACTGGCGATCTGAAAGATCCCAACGCCACTGTGACATTCAATTGTCAGACGCAGAAATCACTGAGGCCACCAAAGTGTTGCTGAACGAATCTTGGGCAGAGTGTAGTAAGATAGGACTTAGTCCTTTTTGCACTTTCAACAAGCCGTCCACTATAAGTGTTGCACACTTGTTCAATCATATTTTCATTAATACCGCCCACTTACGATCCTTTAACCTCAACAGACTGACTCTCCATTTTGGAAGAAGAAGTCGGAAGATAAGCCGGCCAAACCAGCTCGAACCAAGACCAAGGCCATCCAAAGGCCTGCTAAGAAGAAGATCACCGAGCAGGCCGAGTTAAACTTGTATGACGATGTTGATGATGATGAGTCGGAGGTAGAACTTGACTCTCTTGGCTCATTTTTTATACATCTCATTGACAATGATTGTTATCAGGAGGAAGCCGAGGCCAGCCGTGCGTGTGACAATGAGGTAATTGTTCTTTTCTTCGGCTCAGAGTCTGTGCCAAAATAGAAAACTCGCCAAGCAAGCCGGAAAGTAAGGTTTTCTCATCCTTTGGCTTATTTGGATCCCAACTTTATTTTGAAGAAGCAGCAACATGAAGCTTTCCACACAAGCCGGAACAGCGAAAGCGGGATCCTTTCCTCCGGCTTACCGAACACCCAGCCCCTTGCAAACGTCATCCAGAGGTTTCAACAAACTCTGACTTAACTTATCCCAAGGCCGGTGTTTATCGACAACCTCTTAATCCTTCCAATTCAAATTATCAGGGAACATCTCACTCTTCCTCTGGCGACTCAACGGGGACTCATGTCCCGACCTTCAAACTAGTGCCAGGGTAAGACTGTTAAATCTTTTTGCTTTGAATTATATACTCAACTGTTGTACTAACCTTGTCTTGTGTTTCATTCAGAGGGCCATGGCAAAGCCCAGTAAGAAGGCGAAGGTGACAAAAACTCCTGAGAATCCGTCTAAGTCGGAACAGCAATCAGCAGAAACTTCTCATCAAGCTCCAGAAGCCACAGCTGATGAACCTCCACTGGTTGATCACAATGTTGACATTGACTAGATGGACATTGACTCGGCCATCACAAATCCGCCAAGCCCCATTAAATCGGCAAGCCCTATTAAGCCAACTAAAGAAAAAGACGATGATGTTACCATCACTAGGCATGGCTATATAGAGCCAGGCAAGCCCACTGTCCTATCCAAGCACAACGCTAAGGAAGAAATTTCCATTGCTGACAAGGGCAAGTGGTCAACCAATCTGGACAGTTATGCCAATTTCAGTGCCCAAAAGATTCACTCTCGATATTTGAACCGTCTTTACACAAGCCATGACTATGAAGCCGACTTAGTAAATTTGTTGAAGGAGCGCTATGAGGTAAACTCTACAACTCTTTTTCATATGAATATACTTCCATTAGCCGCCAAGTTTATTGGACATGATAGAATAGAATGTGTTGTAAACTTATAGCTTCATAGATCAATTCCAATAGCCCCCAAGGGCCGGTTTATATTTACAAAATAAACCGGGACTTCCAATAGTAGTACTTCAACTTTGCATGTGTAGCCCCCAAGGGCCGGCCTAATCTGTCAAGATAAGCCGGGACTTTAGATAATAATGATTTAACTTCACATCCGTAGCCCTCAAGGGCCGGCTTAATCTGTCAAGATAAGCTGGGTCTCAATACCATACGTATCCAGCATAATTAAGCACATAGCCCCCATGAATCGGCTATAATCAACATATAACAACCAGGTCATCATAAACTTGTCTTGAAAAAGAGCAAGGTGCATTAGCCCCCAAGTGCCAAGTAAAATACTTGTATTGTGCTTGGGACTTCTCAAATAAATTCATTGCAATCCAACTCATTGCTTATCTCTTGTAGGCCAAGCTTAATGGCAAAGAATCCCAAGTCGTCGACCTTCAAGACAACGTCAAGTCTCAGCAAGCAGAAACCTCCAAGGCCAAAACTGAATTGACCACTGCTTGAGCAGATATGGAGAAGCTGAAAAAAGACTTCAAATCTGAACAGGCGGGTAAGGATACAGAGAGGTCAGCCCTGTTGAAGAGAGCTGATGATGCCGAAGCGGCCCTTAAGCTGGTAGCTGAAGAGCTCGCCAGATTAAAACATCAAGTCAGTGCCATGACTGCTGCCATCTTTGGTAAATAACTCCCTCTCAATATTTGCTTTCAATGTATGTTAATCAATGTGGTCCCGGCTTATAAACTTTCCTTGATGATACAGGCTCCAGAGTTGCCCACCTTGGCTCAGACATGCGGAAAAAATTGAAAGCCGCCTACACGCTCATAGAGCAGTTATATACCTGCACACAACGAGCCATCTACACAGCCGCTCACAAGAAACAGCCTCCAACCCTCATCAAGGATACATTAGAGAAGATATCTGTGCTGCCTCTATGGATCGAAGAGTTGAAGAAATCAGCTGCAAGAGCCGGTGCACTCACCGCGCTAACCCGGGCCAAAGCATGGCAAACTGATCTTGAGCCGACAGACTTGGCAAATGGCTGCCCAAACGTAAAGGAAGACGGGTCACCCTTTAGTGTAGAAGACTTTGCCACAATTGCAAGGGAAATGCGTCCTATGGCTAGTAAGATGGCTAAAGATACCGATCTTTCACATTATCAGTCGGTTTACGACGCCGACAACAAGAAGGTCAAGGCACCGGTTCACGATTCACAGGACTTGACTCCTCCGATCCGTAAGCACACTTCTGCCCCTGATGTTTACCCATCAACACTTATAAGTGATGAAGCTGTATTCAGAGTTTTGACTAGGATCAACTGGGCAACCACTGATTTCCAGCCATTGGGTGAAGAGGAGCAGGATGAACCGGTGCTGGACGATCCACAACCTTCAACTCGTCAAGGCCAAGATCAGTAAGCCGCAGGTCGGCTTAGCATCTGCTTTCTATGAAACTGCCAAAACAATTATTCTTTTAGGCCATCAATCACCTTGTAATAGGCTAGCTATCAAACAATTTATCTGCCATGCCATCGCGCATGTTACTTGCAAAACTCTTTAATGAGCCATATTGATCTTCTTTGATGATCTAACATTCAAGCTCATAGTCATTATCAATTCTGCCTAAACATATTTTCATATACCCTGCATACAAGCAGAGCACAAGTACCTTGGCGGTTTACCCCAAGGTGGGTCAGAAAGCCCCATATAACAAACCACTGGTGACTATATCATCCAAAACCAGGGCCGGTTTATCAAAACCTTATAAACATAACAAATAAATATCATACCTGTGATACTTATGTGTATTGCTGGCTTACAAGGCCAAATGCAATAAGGGCAACAATCCCAATACAGAGAGTAGCACTCTGTGTAATTTATCCACGCCGCCGGCTTACAACGCCAGGGACAAAATTCCATGAATCATACACCGGCGACTTAACGTCCAAAGCCAGGCCGGGTTATCAAAACACCGGACTTTATCAAATCAAGACCAAGGCATCATGGCCTAAATCAAATTTCGACCATATACCAATCTGGCAGAGATATATGAGTAATCAAAAATATTCAGAAGCAAAATAGAACAGAAAAAATCAAGGCATTCAAAGGCTGCCAGGCCTCAACATCAAGTGCTATTCAAGGGCTGCACAACCACTGAGTTATTCATTAATTCAAACATGTAAGCCGGGCCTCACATGACCAAATCGTTGTTTTAACTTTGACAAGTTCAGGATCTCTAAAAGATTAACTGTCAAGCATATGGTGAGTCATTCCAGGACAACCTGGTCGGAGTGGCAAACTTACACAGGCAGGATAACCCGGTTTATTGGTGAATACACCTGGCGACTGATACGTCTCCGTCGTATCTATAATTTTTGATTGTTCCATGCCAATATTCTTCAACTTTTATATACTTTTGGCAACTTTTTATATTATTTTTGGGGACTAACATATTGATCCAGTGCCCAGTGCCGGTTCCTGTTTGTTGCATGTTTTATGTTTCGTAGAAACCCAATATCAGACGAAGTCCAAACGGGATAAAAACGGACGAAGAATTATTTTGGAATATTTGTGATTTTTGGGAGGAAGAATCAACATGAAACGGTGCCCGAGGTGGCCACAAGAGTGGCCCACGCCACCACTCCAGGTGGGCGCCCCCTGATAACCCACAAGTGTAGGGGATTGATACATCTCCAACGTATCTATAATTTATGAAGCATTCATGCTATTTTATTATCTGTTTTGAATGATTACGGGCTTTATTATACACTTTTATATTACTTTTGGGACTAACCTATTAACTGGAGGCCCAACCCATATTGCTGTTTTATTGCCTGTTTCAGTATTTTGAAGAAAAGGAATATCAAACGGAGTCCAAACGGAATGAAACCTTCGACATCGTGATTTTTTGGAAGAATATGATCCTAGAGACTTGGAGTTCATGTCAGAAGATACTCGAGGCAACCACGAGATAGGAGGGAGCGCCCCCTCTATAGGGCGCGCCCCCCTGTCTCGCGGGCCCCTCGAGCACCTCCCGACCGACTCCTTTCGCCTATATAAACCTACGTACCCTAAAAACATCGAATATCAAGATAGATCGGGAGTTCCGCCGCCGCAAGCCTCTGTAGCCACCAAAAACCTCTCGGGAGTCCGTTCCGGCACCCTGCCGGAGGGGGAAACCATCACCTGTGGCCTTCTTCATCATCCCGGCGCTATCCATGATGAGGAGGGAGTAGTTCACCCTCGGGGCTGAGGGTATGTACCAGTAGCTATGTGTTTGATCTCTCTCTCTCGTGTTCTCTCTATGGCACGATCTTGATGTATCGCGAGCTTTGCTATTATAGTTGGATCTTATGATGTTTCTCCCCCTCTACTCTCTTGTGATGAATTGAGTTTCCCTCTTGAAGTTATCTTATCGGATTGAGTCTTTGATTTGAGAACACTTGATGTATATCTTGTCGTGTTTATCTGTGGTGACAATGGATGTCGGATTTCGGGTTCCGGCAGACCCTTGAGGTTCGAACTCTGGGGTGCACACGGAGATCTTTCCCCTACCAGCTCACGTCTCGAAGTCTCGCGAAGGATCTAGGCTAGAAAGAAGAACACACAAGGGACACGAGATTTATACTGGTTTAGGCCACCATTGTGGTGTAATACCCTACTCTAGTGTGTGGTGTGGTGGATTGCCTCAGGGGCTGATGATGAGCAATACAAAGGGAGAACAGCCTCGCAAGGGCTGTTCTTGAGCTGGTGCAATGAACTGCTTGGGTGAGTTCAGTCGCTTCTCTCTCTCTCTCTGAACGATTCATTTCTCGATGCCTCTACTCTGTGGTGGTAGTCCTATTTATAGAGGGAGGCCCTGGACCTCTTCCCAAATAATGAGCGGAAGGGTGCCAACAATTGGCCATTTTGAAGGGGAACATCTAGTACACTTATCCTAACTAAAGTTGGTCTTCAGCTGCCAAAGGCTCTGACGATGACGCGGTCCTGGGCTTCACGATGACCTCCATCCTGTCGTTCTGTTGGTCTTGGTCTTGTTGCACCGAAACGGTAACCTTTGCCTGATGCCTTGGCCTGTGTTTGCCCCCTTTGCACCGAAGGGGAAACAAGGACACTGCGTAGGCCGGCGCCCGCCTGGCACCCGCCTGGTCTCGATCGTCATGGCTTGCGTCACGGGCACCTCACGAGGTACCCTGCCTTGATTTCTCCGCCTCCTCACGAGCCTGCCTGGTGAGGCTGTTCCTGAGGAAGCTTCCTGTCGTCCGCCCCGCGAGGCTTGCCCCTCGCGAGGGTCTTGAGCTTGAGCTGATGAAGCTGGGCTACACTGGGCCCCCACTTGAGCCACACCGCAGGCCGTAGGCAGGCAAGTCTGGGGACCCCCATTCCCAGAACGCCGACAGTAGCCCCCGGGCCCAAGGCGCGCCTGGACTTGGCTTAGCAGAGAAGCGAAGGGGCAAGTGCGAAGCGCCGCGGGCCCCAACAGCCTGCGGCCTTGGGCGCCGTGTGGTGATTGATTGGATGTGGGCGTCTCCGCTTCCCACAATGCCTTGGCAACCGCATGACTTGACAAGTCCCTGCATGCAAAAATGGGTCATGATTACCTGCAATCGTGGTGGTCGACGATTGGCCTTCTTCGGCTATAAGTACGGAATGGCGCGAGGCTTTCCAGTCCATCCCTTCCTGCTTCTCCCTTTCCTTCTTCTTCCTCGCCCTTACTCCACCTTACGCAAATGGCGCCTATCCGCCGGTTTTCTACAGAAGAGAAGGGAAAGGCCCCCCGAGAGGGTCTCGACCCGCTTTCGCCGAAGAAACGGCTAGTCCTCTGCCGCCAAGATGAGGGTGCTCGGCAGGAGGCATCGAGGCCCTGGTACGAGCGGCTGCCACCTGGGTTTCCGTTCCCCTTGTACGCCCGCATCGAGGCTCTGGAGAAGAAGGCGTCGAGCCACACCGACGGTGCCGCCGCCGACGCTGGAGTTACGGCGGTGCGCGTCGTCCCCCTAGAGTCCACGCCGAGGGCTCCTCTCGCGAGCTAGTGCTTCACGACGATATGCCTCCTCGATCTTGGATTCGCCTTCCTCCCTCCTTCGCCTTTGATATCCCGCCGAGGGGGCCTCCTGAGCTCTGGCTGCAGCACGCTGACTGCAGTACCCCTGCGACCGAAGCGGAGGTCGAGGTCGTCGCTCTGGGCAAGGTCTACATGACCCGGGGCTGGGGCGAGATCGCCCGGGTCTGCCGGACAGGGGGCGCCCTCGTAATCCACCTCGAATACGATGGCGCCTCCTTGATGTTCTTCAAGGTCTTCGACGCGGAAGGACGCCGGTTGGAATGCTGCCCCGAGAAAGGCGACCGGGGCATCGTTGTGGCGAGGACCAGGCCCGCCAACCGCTTCCCCAATGGCTCCTCAGGTAGCAGCGGAGGTGTCGGAGGGTCCAGCGACTCCGTCGAGCTTTACGCGACTCCAGAGACGAGCGACGACAGCTACGAGCCCCCGAGCTCGCGTCGCGCTCGGAGCAGGGCGGGTGCTTTAGGCCACCGGCGCTGCTGATCTGGATGGGGTTGGCGCCGGCGCCTGATGGCCCACTATTGATGATGGAGTCTCCTGCGGAGGCGCGCGTAGTTAGCGTTCCTTAGGATTAGCACCTTTTGTTCCCTGCGAGGAATCAAAGTACCACCCCGCGGGGGTATGTAAGGCGCTGGCCATGTTTTTTGTGAATATTATATCCTTATTATGAATCGATGTGAGATGCTTGTCCTGTCCTAGCTCGGCTCCCCCTTTCTTTCCTCACGAGGGCTTTGTGCTCTATGCTGACAGGTCCTGGTCCCCAGGCAGGCTTCAGCCATCGCTGGTATGCCAGGTCGCGATGCCGTGGTCAAGGCCAGGAGGTGAGCGGCCCGAGGTCCAGTAAGAGCCCCTGAGTCGCGATGCTCAGGAGGTCCCCTTTAGCGCCCAAGCAGCCTCCGCTGGGCAAGAAAGGTAGGCAACATCGCCACGACAGAGCTGCAGTAGGCGAGGGTTTAGCGCTGAGTCGAATCAGTTCTCGCGTGACTTATCTCGTAGGTTTGGCATAGTTTTCGTCGAGGTGCCGGGCCTACGCGGCGGCAGCTGAGGTGTTGCCGGGTTAGGTTCTCGCGAGCTTCTTCCCTCTCCCCTGCACTTTCCTTCATGCTCTACATCCTCAGGTCCCGGCCCTCGAGCGAGCTCAGCTGCCGCTGGTATGACAGGTCATGATGCCGTGGGTCAAGGCCAGGGGGTGAGGGCTGGAGAGCCAGTAGGAGCCCATAAGTCGCGATGCTCAGGCGCCCCCTTTTAACGTGCAAGCGGATCATGCCGGAGAGAAGGAGAGAAAGCTCGCGACGTCCCCAGCGCTGCTTCTGGAGTAGGTCCTGCATACCAATCACGAGGGAAAACAAGGTCTGTCGTTATGGTTGCCAGCCAACCATTGGTCGCTCCAAGGGAGTGATTGGGGCACTGAGGTCCTGGTGAGGTGGCGCCTTGCGAGGCGGCCATGGCCAGAGCTCAGCCACTCAGATTTATCGGTGTTGCAGGGACGGACCCATGCACAAGTGCCGTGCCAGAGCAAGCGGCTCCAAAGGTAGGTGTCAGTCGAGAAGGTGATCAGGTCAAGCATGTTAAGCACGAAAGGAGCAAATCCATTTAGATAGATGCAGAAAAGCAAACGCCACTAGGTCAGGCCCAAGCGGCTTGGGGATAATGCATCCCGAGGGGCACCCCCAACAAGGTAGGTAAAGAGCATAAGCAAAACGGATACATGCCGCAGGGACGGATCCACACGACCTGGGAATGATGCAGCCCTGTGGGCGCTCCCAGCTGAAAATGGAACTTTGAAAGATTTCACCTGATACTGTTGGAGATGAAAAGATGCTGAAGTAGCGGACGACGCGTGGTGAGGAGGCCGACTCTCACGAGCTCCCGGGACCTGGAGCCTTGGGATGCTCTGGGGGCACAGGTGGATCTTCGAGAGCCATCTCCATCTCCGCCAGGACCGCGTGATGCCTGACCTCCTAAGCCTCCAGGATGCTCCTCAACAGGCGCTAATGAGCGGCGACCGCGTTCGATAGGCCGAATGGCATGCAAACGTAGCTGTGAGGTGGACCCTCACAACGCCCCACACGCGAAGGCCAGAGGCACTCCTGAGACGCAGCTCGGTTGAGCCCTGGTACGTCGATGCAGACGTGCAACCCTCCATCCTCGCCTGGATGTGGGGCTACGGCGGGTAGGTGGCGGCTGCCACGGATGACTCTTGACTCCTGTAGCTCCTGAATGTTCCTCGTGATGAACTCCTGAGGGTTTGGCGCTCCTTGCCTCACGCCTTCCTGAGGGAAACGTGCCTTGAAGCATGCCTCCAAGTGGTGCCCGAGCGCCTCCCTCGTGAGCTTGGCAAAGTTGGTGGCTCTCCAAGAAAGAGCCCCCAAGCCCTGCCCGAGGAGGGCGCCGGGCGCGCCTTCCTATGCGACAGAGGGTGACGCCCCTTGAACGGGCGCGGATCCTGACGCAACGCCTCCGAAGGTGCCTTCCTTGTGAGGGTTTGGGCCAGGTGAAGCCTTCTTTTTCTTAGGGACCGCCTCGGGAAGCCTCCCGCTCCTATGATCTGGGTCTTCGATTGCTGCGGCCTGGAAGGCACGCTCAAAAGAACACACTGCATACCTTTCCTCACAAGGCACTGTGATGACTCCACCACTTCCTAGCATCTTGAGGACATTGTAGCCATGGTGAGTCACTGCCATGAACTTTGCCAGGGCTGGGTACCCGAGGATGGCATTGTATGGCAGGCGAATGTGGGCGACGTCGAAGTCAATGAGCTCGGTGCGGTGGTTGTTGCGCTGCCCAAAGGTGACAGGAAGGCGAACTTGCCCTATCAGAACAGTGGAACCATCAGTGACTCCTGAGAAAGGCTTGGTCGGCTGAAGCTGATCGTATGGCACTTGGAGATTGTTGAATGTCTCGACGGACAGGACGTTGAGTCCTACTCCACCATCGATGAGGGTCCTTGTGACTTGCACATTGATGATGACTGGGGAGCAAAGCATTGGGAGGACTCCGGCCATTGCTGCGCACTTGAGCTGATCTGCCGAGCTGAACGTGATGGCGCACACATACCACTTGAGAGGGCGCGTGGCCTCAAGCTTGGGGAGGACTGCATTCACCTCGCGAGCAAACTGCTTGAAGATGCGCTAAGAGGCTGGGGCCTGAGTGCCGCCCAGGATGCAAGCGATTGCACGCGGCTCCTGGAAGCCCCCAACCCCCTCGTCCTGATGATGGTCTTCATTCCTCCTTGGCGGTGGTGGCAGAGGAGGGAGGCCTGCGTTGCCTTGAGGGTGATCCTCACGAGGCTGATCCCTCCAACCTCCCTCGCGAGGCTGGTCCTGCCAGCGGTCCTCGCAAGGTCGGTCACGCCACCCTTGGCGAGGGCCACGGTCTTCCCATCGTCCTCCGCCTCTTTATCCTCCTCGGCCATAGCCCCGGTCATTGCGCTCGGGGTGTCGGCCGATACGCCCATCTCGCACAACCCTGAGCTCTTGGCATTCGTTGGTGTTGTGAGTGTGGAGGTCGTGGTACACGCAGTACCGGCTGCCCTTGGACGACTCACGCTGATCCCTACCTCGCTTGGTGTCTAGCTCCACTGCGAGCACAACAGCCCCCTTGCGCTTCACGTCCTTGACCTTGGGCTTCTTCTCTTCTGGATCGGCAGCCGGCAGCTCGAGGAGGGAGAGGCACCCTTCCTCAGCCCTGGCGCACTTGGTCGCCAAGTTGAACAGCTCCAGGGATGTGCACACGTCTTCATGGATTGCCAGCTCCTCCTTCTTGATGTCACGCACGCCATCAGAGAAGGCTGAGATGATGGCTTCCTCAGTCACCCTGGGGATCTTGAGGCAAGCATTGTTGAAGTGCTGGATGTACTTCTGCAAGGTCTCTCATGGCTGTTGCTTGATGTGGCGCAGGTCGCTCATGGCCGGGGGCCGGTCGCGAGTGCCTTGGAAGTTGGCGATGAAGCGGGTGCGCATCTCGTCCCAGGAGGAGATCGTGCCAGGAGCCAGGTTCAGGAGCCATGTCCGGGCACCTTCCTTGAGCTCCATGGGGAACCAATTCACCATGACCTTTTTGTCCCCGTTGGCGGCTTCGATGCCCAGCTCGTAGAGCTGGAGGAACTCCATGGGGTCTGTAGTGCCATCGTAGCGAGGAGGCAGGTCTGGCTTGAACATGCTGGGCCATGCGACGCTACGCAGCTCAGCGGTGAAGGCGTGGTAGCCTGCAGTGGCCACCGGAGCTCTCTGCGGATGCGGGGCTTGCTCCTAGGGATTCCCGTGCGCCGCCGCCTGGAGCAGCGCGGGGTCTTGACGTGGCGGCGCAGGGATGCGGTCATGGCGCACCGATGGTGGGAGCACACGAGCACCTTCTTGGGGACGAGGGATTTCTTGGCAGCTCCTTTCTTGTCGTGCAGGCGCTGGAAGCGGAGGGTCTCGTCCTGGGGCCGCGCGCCTTGGAGCCAGGGCGCCTTCTTGGGGAGGAGGTGGTGGAGGAACCTCCTGATCCTCGCCTCCCGTGCAGGATGGAGGGCGAGGTAGCGAGAGAGAGGGCATAGGAGAGCCCCCTGCGGCGCTGACGAGCTCGGTGATGCGGGTGAGCCAGTCCTCATAGAGGTCGTCGATAGGATGGTAGTGCAGGAGTTCACGTGCCAGGAGCAGCGCAGCGTGCGCATCCGTGGGGGCGCGACGAGCGTGGGACGACGAACCGGCTGGAGTCAGCGACAGGGTGGCGGTGCGGTCTTCCCGCCGCACCGAAGGATGCAGGGATGAGGCCTGCTGCTCGTTCCCTGCCGGGCCGGTGGCGGCGTTGGCGGCAGGCGACGGGGAACGATGGGGGCATCCGCCGACAGGAGCCGTCTGAGCGACTCGAGCGGTGAGAGCAGCCCAACGCTCGGCGCGGGCTCGGCGAGCGTCAGACATGGACACGACGGAAGATCACACGCGACCAGCGGAAGAAAGATTCCGGCGCACCCCTACCTGGTGTTGGAAATATGCCCTCGAGGCAATAATAAAATGGTTATTATTGTATTTCCTTGTTCATGATAATTGTCTATTGTTCATGCTATAAATGTATTAACTGGAAACCGTAATACATGTGTGAATACATAGACCACAACATGTCCCTAGTGAGCCTCTAGTTGACTAGCTTGTTGATCAACAGATGGTCATGGTTTCCTGACCATGGACATTGGATGTCATTGATAACGGGATCACATCATTAGGAGAATGATATGATGGACGAGACCCAATCCTAAGCATAGCACAAGATTGTGTAGTTCGTTTGCTAAAACTTTTCTAATGTCAAGTATCATTTCCTTAGACCATGAGATTGTGTAACTCCCTGATACCGTAGGAGTGCTTTGGGTGCACCAAACGTCGCAACGTAACTGGGTGGCTATAAAGGTGCAGTACGGGTATCTCCAAAAGTGTCTGTTGGGTTGGCACGAATCGAGACTGGGATTTGTCACTCTGTATGACGGGGAGGTATCTCTGGGCCCACTCGGTAATGCATCATCATAATGAGCTCAATGTGACTAAGTAGTTAGTCATGGGATCATGCATTATGGAATGAGTAAAGTGACTTGCCGGTAACGAGATTGAACGAGGTATTGGGATACCGACGATCGAATCTCGGGCAAGTAACGTACCGATTAACAAAGGGAATTGTATACGGGATTGCTTGAATCCTTGACACTGTGGTTCATCTGATGAGATCATCGTGGAATGTGGGAGCCAACATGGATATCCAGATCCCGCTGTTGGTTATTGGCCAGAGAGCTGTCTCGGTCATGTCTGCATGATTCCCGAACCCGTAGGGTCTACACACTTAAGGTTCGGTGACGCTAGAGTTGTTATGGGAATTAGTGTGCAGTTACCAAATTTTGTTTGGAGTCCCGGATGAGATCCCGTACGTCATGAGGAGTTCCGGAATGGTCCGGAGGTAAAGATTTATATATGGTAAGTCCTATTTTGGCCACCGGAAAATGTTCGGGATTTTTCGGTATTGTACCGGGAAGGTTCTAGAAGGTTCCGGAGTGGGGCCCACCTGCATGGGGGGACCCACATGAACGTGGGTAGTGGGGGAAAGGCCCCACACCCCTGGTCAAGGCGCACCAAGATCCCCCCTTAGAAGGAATAAGATCATATCCCGAAGGGATAAGATCAAGATCCCTAAAAAAGGGGGATAACAATCGGCGAGGAAGGCAATGATGGGATTTCTTTCCTCCCACCTTTGCCAACGCCCCAATGGACTTGGAGGGCAACAAACCAGCCCCCTCCACCCCTATATATAGTGGGGAGGCGCATGGGAGCTTCACCCTTCCCCTGGCGCAGCCTTCTCCCTCCCCAACACCTCCTCCTCCTCCATAGTGCTTGGCGAAGCTCTGCCGGAGAACTGCAAGCTCCACCACCATGCCGTCGTGCTGCCGGAGCTCTCCCTCAACTTCTCCTCTCCCCTTGCTGGATCAAGAATGAGGAGACGTCCCCGAGCTGTACGTGTGTTGAACGCGGAGGCACCGTTGTTCGGTGCTTAGATCGGATTCGGTCGCGATCTGAATCGCTTAGTGAACGACTCCACCGACCGCGTTCTTGCAACGCTTCCGCATCACGATCTTCAAGGGTATGAAGATGCACTCCCCTCTCTCTCGTTGCTAGTTACTCCATAGATTGATCTTGGTGATGCGTAGAAAATTTTGAATTTCTGCTACGTTCCCTAACAGTGGCATCATGAGCTAGGTCTATTGCGTAGATTGTATGAACGAGTAGAAGACAAGTAGTTGTGTGCGTTGGTTTGTTCAATTTGCTTACCGTTAATAGTCCTATCTTGATTCGGCGGCATCATGGGATGAAGCGGCCCGGACCGACCTTACACGTACGCTTACGTGAGACAGGTTCCACCGACTGACATGCACTTGTTGCATAAAGGTGGCTAGCGGGTGCTAGTCTCTCCCACTTTAGTCGGATCAGATTCGATGAAAAGGGTCCTTATGAAGGGTAAATAGCAATTGGCATATCACCGTTGTGGCTTTTGCATAGGTAAGAAACGTTCTTGCTAGAAACCCATAGCATCCATGTAAAACATGCAACAACAATTAGAGGACGTCTAACTTGTTTTTGCAGGGTATGCTATGTGATGTGATATGGCCAAAAGAATGTGATGAATGATATATGTGATGTATGAGATTGATCATGTTCTTGTAATAGGAATCACGACTTGCATGTCGATGAGTATGACAACCAGCAGGAGCCATAGGAGTTGTCTTAATTTATTGTATGACCTGCGTGTCATTGAAAACGCCATGTAATTACCTTACTTTATTGATAAACCGTTAGCCATAGTAGTAGAAGTAATAGTTGGTGAGACAACTTCATGAAGACACGATGATGGAGATCATGACGATGGAGATCATGGTGTCATGCCGGTGACGAAGGTGATTATGTCGTGCCTCAAGATGGAGATCAAAGGCGCAAGATGATATTGGCCATATCATGTCACTTTATGATTTGCATGTGATGTTTGTCGTGTTTACATCTTATTTTCTTAGAACGACGGTAGCATAAATAAGATGATCCCTCATTAAAATTTGAAGAAAGTGTTCCCCGTAACTGTGCACCGTTGCGAAAGTTTGTTGTTTCGAAGCACCACGTGATGATCGGGTGTGATAGATTCTAACGTTAACATACAATGGGTGTAAGCCAGATTTACACACGCAAAACACTTAGGTTGACTTGACGAGCCTAGCATGTACAGACATGGCCTCGGAACACAAGAGTCGAAAGGTCGAACATGAGTCGTATAGTAGATACGATCAACATGGAGATGTTCACCAATGATGACTAGTCCGTCTCACGTGATGATCGAACACGGCCTAGTTGACTCGGATCATGTATCACTTAGATGACTAGAGGGATGTCTATCTGAGTGGGAGTTCATTCGATGAACTTAATTATCATGAACATAGTCAAAAGGTTTTTGCAAATTATGTTGTAGCTCGCGCTTTAGTTCTACTATTATAGATATGTTCCTAGAGAAAATTTAGTTGAAAGTTGATAGTAGCAATTATGCGGACTGGGTCCGTAAACTAAGCATTGTCCTCATTGCTGCACATAAGGCTTATGTCCTTAATGCACCGCTCGGTGTGCTGAACCTCGAGCGTCGTTTGTGGATGTTGCGAACATCTGACATACACGTTTTGATGACTACATGATAGTTCAGTGCGTAATGTTAAACAGTTTATAATTGAGGCACCAAAGACATTTTTTAAACGTCGCGGAACATATGAGATGTTCCAAGAGCTGAAATTGGGATTTCAGGCTCGTGCCCACGTCAAAAGGTGTGAGACCTCTGACAAGTTTCTCAGCCTGCAAACTAAGGGATAAGAGCTCAATTGTTGAGCATGTGCTCAGATTGTCTGAGTACTACAATCGCTTGAATTGAGTGGGAGTTAATCTTCCAGATAAGATAGTGATGGTTCTCCAAAGTCACTGCCACCAAGCTACTAGAGCTTCGTGATGAACTATAACATATCAGGGATAGATATGATGATCCTTGAGCTATTCGCGATGTTTGACACCGCGGAAGTAGAAATCAAGTAGGAGCATCAATTGTTGATGGTTAGTAAAACCACTAGTTCAAGAAGGGCAAGGGCAAGAAGGGATATTTCAGGAAACGGCAAATCAGTTGCTGCTCTTGTGAAGAAACCCAAGCTTGAGCCCAAACCCTAGACTAAGTGCTTATGAAATGAGGGGAACGGTCACTGAACCAGAACTACCCTAGATAATTGGTAGATGAGAAGGCTGGCAAGGTCGACAGAAGTATATTGGATATACATTATATTAATGTGTACTTTACTAGTACTCCTAGTAGCACCATGGTATTAGATACCGGTTCGGTTGCCAAGTGTTAGTAACTCGAAATAAAAGCTGCGGAATAAATGGAGACTAGCTAAAGGTGAGATGACGATATGTGTTGGAAGTATTTCTAAGCTTGATGTGATCAAGCATCGCATACTCCCTCTACCATCGAGATTGGTGTCGAACCTAGTTGTTATTTGGTGTTTGCATTGAGCATAGACATGATTGGATTATGTCTATGGCAATACGGTTATTCATTTAAGGAGAATAATGGTTACTCTGTTTATTTGAATAATAACTTCAATGGTCTTGCACCTAAAATGAATGGTTTATTGAATCTCGATCGTAGTGATACACATGTTCATGCCAAAAGATATAAGATAGTAATGATAGTACCACATACTTGTGGCACTGCCATTTGAGTCATATTGATATAAAACGCATGAAGAAGCTCCATGTGATGGATCTTTGGACTCAGTCATTTTTGAAAAGATTGAGACATGCGAATCATGTCTATTGGTGTATATGCATGAAGAAACTCCATACAGATGGATCGTTTGGACTCACTTGATTTTGAATCACTTGAGACATGCAAATCATACCACATGGGCAAGATGACTGAAAGGCCTCGTTTTCAGTGAGATGGAACAAGAAAGCAACTTGTTGGAAGTAATACATTTTGATGTGTGCAGTCCAATGAGTGCTGAGGCACGCAGTGGATATCATTATTTTCTTACTTCACAGATGATTTGAGTAGATGTTGAGTATATTTACTTGATGAAACACAAATCTGAATTATTGAAAGGTTCAGGTAATTTTACAGTGAAGTTGAAGATCGTCGTGACAAGAGGATAAAATGTCTATGATATGATCATAGAGATGAGTATTTGAGTTATGAGTTTGGTATACAATTAAGACATTGTGGAAATTGTTTCATAACTAATACTGCCTGGAACACCATAGTGTGATGGTGTGTCCGAACATCATAGCTGCACCCTATTGGATATGGTGCATACCATGATGTCTCTTATCGAATTACCACTATCATTTATGGGTTAGGCATTAGAGACAACCACATTCACTTCAAATAGGGCACCACGTAATTCCGTTGAGATGACAGCGTACGAACTATGGTTTAGAGAAACCTAAGCCGTCATTTCTTATAAAGTTTGGGGCTGCGACGCTTATGTGAAAAAGTTTCAAGCCGATAAGCTCGAACCCAAAGCGGATAAATGCATCTTCATAGGACAGCCAAAAATAGTTGGGTATACCTCCTGTCTCAGATCCGGAAGCAAAGGGGATTGTTTCTAGAATCAGGTCCTTTCTCGAGGAAAAGTTTCTCTCGAAAGAATTGAGTGGGAGGATGGTGGAGACTTGACGAGGTTATTGAACCGTCACTTCAACTAGTGTGTAGCAGGGCACAGGAAATTGTTCTTGTGGCGCCTACACCAGTTGAAGTGGAAGCTGATGATAGTGATCATGAAACTTCGGATCAAGTCACTACCAAACCTCGTAGGTCGACAAGGACGCGTACTGCTTCAGAGTGGTGCGCTAATCCTGTCTTGAAGGTCATGTTGCTAGACAACAATGAACCTACGAGCTATGGAGAAGCGATGGTGGGCCCGGATTCCTACGAATGGCTTGAGGCCATAAAATCCGAGAGAGGATCCATGTATGAAACCAAAGTATAGACTTTGGAAGAACTACTTGATGGTCGTAAGGCTGTTGGGTACAGATGGATTTTAAAAGGAAGACGGACAATGATGGTAAGTATCACCATTAAGAAAGCTCGACTTGTCATTAAGATGTTTTCCGACAAGTTCAAGGAGTTGACTATGCTGAGACTTTCTCACTCGTAGCGATGCTAAGAGTCTGTTGAAATTATATTAGCAGCTCCTGCATTATTTATGAAATCTTGCAGATAGGATGTCAAAACATTGTTTCCTCAACGATTTTCTTGAGGAAAGGTTGTATGTGATACAACCAGAAGGTTTTGTTAATCCTAAAAGATGCTAACAACTATGCAAAGCTCCAGCAATCCTTCTAACGACTAGAGTAAGCATCTCGGAGTTGGAATATACGCTTTGATGAGATGATCAAAGATTTTGGATTTATACAAAGTTTATGAGAAACTTGTATTTGCAAAGAAGTGAGTGGGAGCACTATAGAATTTCTGATGGGTATATGCTGTTGACGTATTGTTGATCAGAAATGATATACAATTTCTAGAAAGCATATAGGGTATTTGAAAAGTTGTTTTTCAATGGAAAACTGAAAACACTCACTACAAGGCACCGGCAACTGAATTGCTTCGTGTCCTTCCTCTCGATCCTCCCCATGACAGTGCATGTTGCATCTACAATGACCCTGAACTGACAAATCACTATATTCAAGTGCTCATGAAGCCTTTGAAGCCTGGGCAGGCCCCACGAACCAAATTCCTCGTCAAGGAATTGCTCTATGTGCCTCGGACTGTCTATCGCATTCTGACGAAGACAATGAGTCCTATCAAAGGCCACGACTCAAATGATGAAGATGTCGTTGGCATCATGAAGAATATGCTTTTCAACATCATTCATGGCATTCCCGTAAACTTCCATGATTTCTTCATGAGGACTCTGGCCAATGTTCCTATGTCACCTTTCGAGCTGAAGCCCTATGCGCCTTGGATTATGAGATTCATAAGGGCAAGATCTTCACTGAATTACAAAGCTGACACTCTGAACCATGGTAGCTACTTGCCTCCCATTGAAGTCCTCAAACGGACAGTTTCATCAGTTGATGATAAAGGCAAGGCAGCTGCTGTGATCGATGAAGGCATTCGTCCATTGGATGGTCAATTTCGCCTGGCTACATCTTACTCTACCAATGACGACTCTGCCACACATGACACTGCCGCAAATACCTCAGCTAAGAAAAATCCTCAAGCCACAGCACCCAGGGTGATGACTGACCGTGAGTTACTCCTCAGTCTTCATCAGAAGGTTGATCGCAATCACAAATGGGTAAAGTGTCAGTTTGGTGCAATTCTTCACAACATGACCTCAACACATAATGCAGTGAATAAAAACCATTACTACCTTCATGAAACCCTCAACCGCACCTGGGCTGTCCTCACTCATGTCTATAGCGCTAAAGAACTAAAGACTATGGGTCTCAAGGAAGAATTTGACTGGTCTGCACCTCCTCCGAAGAAATTCAAGCGGGTCAAAGTTCCTGATCTGGTGGCCAGCTCTTATTCTTCATCGCGTGACACTGATGAGTATGAAGATTTGGACGACACTGCGGCATGCCCTGCTACAACAAACAACCCCGACAACACTGGTGCTCCTCCATCGACTTGAAATTCTTCAGGGGCGTTAGTCCTCAGTTTCAATCCCTTTGGTCATTTGATGACAAAGGGGGAGAAATCTAAGTTAGTCTTCAAGCGGGTCTATATTAAGGGCGTTTTTTTTCTAAGTTACAACTCTCGTTCTTCCGAAACTTTTATTGGACCGAGTTGTAATCTTCAACCCGATGGTGCCCTGATACTTTTGCACTATGCTCTGATACTTTTGATGGACTGTGCTCTGATACTTTTGATGTGCTATTCTGCATGCCTATTCCTTGTTAATATTATTGCATGCATGCTGAATCTCATCAGGCACCATATTTCATCATGCATTTCAAATTCTTCATGCTATATATCAAATGCGTGTATGAATTACAAGATATAGGGGGAGATCTCCATGATTTAACTCTTCAAATGTGCATTGCCTCTAAAGCAAATTCCTCACTATGCACATCTTCAGGGGGAGTTCTTCTATATCTTGCAATCAAATTCCTCAATATCAGTATTTACACTTCATATGTTTATCCCCGTTGAAAACTTAACCTATGTTGTCATCAATCACCAAAAAGGGGGAGATTGTAAGTGCATCTAGTGCCCCTTAGTGATTTTGGTGTATTGAAGACTTATAGGTTAAGGGAATGATGCGTTTGTGAGTGTACACAGGTCTATAAGTCTATGAGGAGTTTGATATTTACAGAGAAAGTCGACCCCTAAAAATGAAGTTCTTCGACTGAAGACTTTGATATTCTGAAGACTTTCTGAAGACTTTGAAAGTGAAGAAATTGGTGTGACCTTGAAGACTTGATATTCATTTGAGGAACATGAAGCGTGAAGACTTTTGTTTTCGTAGTTTCATTTTCTCTTTCTTGAGTCATAGGAAACACCGTACTGTTAAAGGGGGTCGAGGAAATACTAAGGAAAAATTTCCATGTGATGCTCAACTCAAAATCCTACACCTACCAATCCCTTCGAGTGAAGCCATTGGAAATCTCATACAGTTCAGTCAATTTCTTCAGTGACAGAGACGTAGTTCTTCTGATCACTAAGGACTTTGCTCTGACTGAGGAGTTAGGAATTCGCTAGTGCGAATTGCCTACACAGTGAGGAACATGATAGCCCTGAGGAATTTGAGAGTCAAATTTCCGACCGTTGCTGTGCTGCGCGCCGGCTGTCCTAAAATATCTTATCCACCTAACGGTCATATCATTGAAGGGCATTTATGTCTTATCATGTCGGGCTGCTCCCTAGGCTATAAATAGCCGCCCCCTACAACCACTAGCTGGTTGGCTGCTCCGAGAGAACTTGACACTTGTCATTTGAGAGCAACCCATCCTCCGAGGACTTTGAGCGAAAATCATCAAGTGAGGAAAACCCAAAACCAAACCCCCACAAACCCAAAGTGATTGAGCATCACTGAAGAAATTGATCCTGCGTGGATCCGACGCTTGTTACCTTTGAAGACTGTGCTTCTTCCAGACGGTTAGGTGTCATGGTCTAGAGCATCCAAGAGGAATTGTGGATCACCGAGTGACCAAGTCTGTGAAGGTTTGGAAGTCACCTGAAGACTTACCACGAGTGATTGGACGAGGTCTGCGTGGCCTTAGTTCAAGGAGAATACGGTGAGGACTGGGTGTCCTGAGCTGCGTGCTCAGTGACTGGGTGTCCGGGACTGCGTGTCCCCGAGTTTAAATACTCAGCCGCTCCAACCAGACGTACAACTGAGACAACAGTTGGAACTGGTTTACCAAATCATTGTCTTCACCAACTAACTGGTTCTATCTCCTCAACCCTTTCATTTCCTCATTACTGTGTTGAGTGTTTGTTCATATCTGTGCTTGAAGACTTTGACTGAAGACTTTCTCAAATTCCTCAGTTCAATTTCTTCAGTCTGTTTGTCTTCATCTTGTGTTATCCTGTGATTACGCTTTCTGTACTCTGTGCTAGTCTTCATTTCATCATGATGACCATGCTTGTATTCTGTTATGCTTACTTCCGAGTACTTATTTCGCTGCAAGTAGTTCTTCTCTAAGGAATTTCCTCACCAGCAAATTCCTCAGTGAAGAATTCATAAAAATCGCCTATTCACCCCCCCTCTAGTCGATATAACGCACTTTCAATTGGTATCAGAGCAAGGTACTCCCTTGTTCTGTGTGATTTTGGTTTAACCGCCTGGAGTTTTAGTTATGTAGACCGCAGGTATGAAGAAGTGACATGCCCTATCTTTGACGGTCATGATTATCCCAAGTGGAAGGCCATGATGAGGAAGCGCCTCATGGCAATGAACAGTGAGCTGTGGACTGTCACTGAGATTGGTCTTACTGATCTATGCAAGATGGCGGACGCTGATGATATTCGCAAGTACACTCGACTTGACATCATGGTGAAGGATATCATCTGTTCCCGCCTATCCAGAGATCAATTCGGGCGCATTATGCATCTTGGCAATTCGAAGCTTATCTGGGACCGAATCTCTGATGTCTATGAAGGTCATCGAACCCGTCATGATCCCTGGTTTGAGGACTTCAAGGAATCTCTCAAAATGATGACTTTCGAGCCAGAATCATCATCTTCTGCATCATGTCTCATGGAAAATGGTGCTGAGGTAACCGAATGCTCCTCATCCGAGTTTTGTGACGATGAATCTGATAATGATGAATCTGATAATGATGAATCTGATGATGATATTGAATCTTGTTATACCAAACTTGTTTGCATTGCCACTAAACAACAAACGACTTTGGAACAAGTTCAAAACACGCTAGACAAAAGTGATGATATGTTGCGTAAAGAAATGGATCAGTCAAAAGCATTGAGTGAATGTCTTCAGAGAATTCACTCTAAGTTTGACGCCCTTCAAGATCAACATAATACCCTCTTGACTGATCACGAGAAGCTTTCCTCTGAATCTCTTCAAAGAAAGGAAGATCTTGAAAAGCTAAGAGTGTGTTATGAAGATCTTCAGAAGGAGCGCGATTCATTACTAGCTCAACAAATCAGCGCTTCTCAGGAAGAATTTGTTCCTCCATGCTTAAAGTGCATTGAACGTGAATCTGCCAATTCTTCACCTGAATGTTCAAATGCTTCAAATGTTACAAATTCTTCACTTACCTCTGCTATCACTAATTCCTCATCTAAGGACATTGCTGGTATAACTGACAATGCAGGGCTGAAGGAATTGTACATGACAGGCATGTACAAAAGCCTCAAAGGGCATCAGACTCTTTGTGATGTGCTTAAAAAGCAGATCCTCAACAGAAACCCTAGGAAAGAGGGTATTGCCTTTGAGAGGAAACTCAATGCTGATGGAACATATTGGAAGCCTGAGCAGTACCCCAAAACCTCATGGGTTGCTGCAAAGGGACCTCCAGTTGATCCATCTAACTTATCTGGCTTTACATGTGAATCTCCTCATTCTTCTGATGAGTCATTTGACTCCAACTATAAACTGTTCAAAAATCAGAATGGTGAAGTATTTGCTAGATATGTTGGCACTAACTGCAGGAACGGTTCCCCTATGAAGAAAATCTGGGTTCCCAAAAGTTATGTTGAAAGTCTTCAGGTGAATGTCCTCATGATACCACCTGTGAAGAACAGGAACCCCAGATCAAATTCTTCATATGGACCAAATTCTTCATATGGATCCAAGTCCTCATACGGAACAAATTCCTCACATGGATCAAATTCCTCAAAAGGATCAAAGTCCTCACATGATTATCATCGTGCTAACAACTCTGTCTCACAGGGTAGAGCTAAGGGCTATGAATATGTGCATTATTCTTCAAACCATTATGTTCTTAAGTCCTCGAAGAATTTCTCTGCTTACTCATATGCTTACCCTAACCCCTCTTATGTGAAACGAAATGGTTTGGCATCTTTGCCACCTTTCTCGTATGGTGCTCGCAGAGTGATGAATTCTTTGCCACCCCTCCAGATGTGGGTGGTGAAGAAAAAGAACTAATCTCTTCTGCAGGGTCAGGTCTCCAGACGTGCTTTAGCGTCTGAAGAATTTGCTGGGGACCTGACGAAATTGCCTGAAAGGACGCAGGCGAATCATGATGAAATGAACTTTCATTTCACACGTCCTAATACTGCAATATCTGTTTACTGCTTGATGAAATTCATCTGATGAACTTGATATCATATTCTTCACTGATGAAGCATATGAGATTGTAAGCTACACTAATTCATCTGCAGGATGATCAACCCAAAACTACTGAATGGGTCCTTGATAGTGGATGTACGAATCACATGACTGGTGACAAGAATCTATTGATGGATGCTCCCTTATCACTGTCACCTCTGAAGCATATCATCTTTGCTGACAAATGCAAAAGTCAGGTATTGGGTCTTGGTAAGGTTGCAATCTCTAAGGATAAACACATGGACAAAGTCATGCTTGTTGAGTCCTTAGGATACAATCTCATGTAAGTCTCAATGCTTTGTGATCTTGATATGGTTGTTGTCTTTGGCAAGTATCGCTGTGTTGTGATTATGGAAGCTGACAATTCCAAAGTCTTCGAAGGCTTTAGGAGAGGAGATCTGTATATTGTTGATTTCTCTACAGGACCACAACCAGCCGTGTGTCTACTTGCAAAAGCTTCAGAAGGCTGGCTATGGCATCAACGACTTGGTCACGCAGGCATGAGGAATTTGCACATGCTTGCAAAGAAGAAGCATGTCATTGGCATTGAGAATGTCAAATTCCTCAAGGATCACTTATGCGGAGCCTGTGAAGCTGGAAAAATGACCAAGGCCAAGCATCCAGCGAAGACTATCATGGCCACTACTCGTCCAGTCGAACTGCTTCACATGGACCTCTTCGGACCTAATCATTACTCAGCAGTCACTAATAATGCATCTCTATATGGTTTTGTCATTGTTGATGATTATTCTAGATATACATGGGTACACATTGTTACTTACAAACATGAAGTGCAGGAAGTCTTCAAACGATTTTCCTCGAGGGCTTCAACCAACTTTGGTGTGAAGATCAAGCACATCAGAAGTGACAATGGAACTGAGTTCAAGAATTCTGGTCTTGATGACTATCTTGATGAACTTGGTATTACTCATGAGTTATCTGCTCCCTATACTCCTCAGCAAAATGGCGTCATGGAGCGCAAGAACAAAACTCTTGTTGAGATGGCTTGCACTATGCTTGATGAATACAAAACGCCTCAGCGTTTTTGGATTGATGCAATTGATACTGCGTGCCACATCATCAACAGAGTATATCTTCACAAATTCTTCAAGAAGACGGCCTATGAACTCCTCACTGACAAGAAACCCAATGTGAGTTATTTCAAAGTCTTCGGTGCTAAATGTTGGATTAGAGACCCTTACCACAACTCTAAATTTGCACCGAAAGCACATGAAGGTTTTATGCTTGGTTACGGAAAGGACTCGCACACCTACAGAGTCTTCAACATTGTTCTTCACAAGATTGTTGACACTGTAGATGTGCGGTTCGATGAAACTAATGGCTCGCAAAGAGAGCACCTACCTTCTGTGTTAGATGAACCAGCACCTGAGGATTCTATCAAGTTCAAGGCAACTGAGGATGTCATTCCTGCTGAAGAATCTGCTGAAGAATTCATTCCAGTTCATGAAGAACGTCGAGCTGATGCACCTGAAGAAAATGCTGAGGAAAATGGTGCTGAAGAAAATGCTGATCAAATTCCTCAGCGACAACCAGCTCATCCTCGCGTTGCAAAAGAAGTGCAAGTGGAGAAGATCATCGATGACATTAGCGCACCAGGTCCTCTCACACGCTCAAAAGCTTCACATTTGTCTAACTTTTGTGGGCACTATGCTTTTGTCTCTATCGCAGAGCCCAGTAAGGTAGATGAAGCATTTCTGGAGCCGGAGTGGATTCAGGCTATGCAAGAAGAATTACATCAATTCGAGCTTAACAATGTCTGGGAACTGGTCAATCGCCCAGATCCTCGCAAGCATAATATCATTGGCACAAAGTGGATCTACCGCAACAAGCAAGATGAAAATGGCCTTGTGGTGAGGAATAAGGCACGACTAGTAGCTCAAGGCTGCACACAGGTTGAAGGAATTGATTTCGATGAAAGTTTTGCACCTATTGCTAGACTTGAGACTATTCGCATATTACTTGCTTACGCTAACCATCATGATATCATCTTATATAAAATGGATGTGAAAAGTGCATTCCTCAATGGTAAGCTAGAGGAAGAAGTATATGTTGCTCAACCCCCAGGTTTTGAAGATCCAAAGAATCCTGACAAAGTCTTTAGACTCAATAAGGCCCTCTATGGCCTCAAGCAAGCCCCTCGGGCATGGTATGATACATTGAAGGAATTCTTCGTTAAGAATGGCTTCACACCCGGTTCACTCGACCCTACTCTCTTTACTAAATCTTATGATGGTGAACTATTTGTGTGCCAAATATATGTTGATGATATTATCTTTGGCTGTACTGACCAACGTTATAGTGATGAATTTGCCTATATGATGAGTGAAGAATATCAAATGTCTATGATGGGAGAGTTGAAATTCTTCTTAGGTCTTCAAGTTCGTCAGCAGCGCAATGGCATATTCATATCTCAGGAGAAATACCTCAAAGATGTACTAAGGAAATTCGGCATGCAAGATTGCAAAGGCATCAAAATTGCTATGCCCACAAATGGCCATCTATGCACTGATGAAAATGGTATTGACTTTGATCACAAGGTATACCGCTCCATGATTGGTTCTTTATTGTACTTATGTGCATCTAGGCTAGATATAATGCTTAGTGTTTGCATGTGTGCCCGATTTCAAGCTGCACCGAAGGAATCACACCATAAGGCTGTGAAGCATATTCTTCGATATCTAGCTCACACACCAACACTAGGATTATGGTACCCCAAGGGCTCTGCTTTTGATCTCATTGGATATTCTAACTCTGACTATGCTGGTGATCGTGTGGACCGCAAGTCAACTTCTGGCACTTGTCATTTCCTCGGACGATCTTTGGTCTGTTGGTCCTCGAAGAAACAGAACTGCGTATCACTGTCTACTGCAGAAGCTGAATATATTGCTGCTGGCTCTTGCTGTGCTCAACTGCTTTGGATGAAGCAAACCCTCAAGGACTACGACGTCAATGTGAAGAATGGGCCTCTCCTCTGCGACAATGAGAGTGCCATCAAGATTGCTCACAACCCAGTTCAGCACTTGAAGACAAAGCACATTCAAATTTGTCATCATTTTCTTCGTGATCATGTGTTGAAGGGCGACATCTCCATCGAGCACGTGAAGACTGAAGAACAGCTAGCTGATATCTTCACTAAGCCCTTGGATGAGAAGAGATTTAGCAAGTTGCGGTGTGAGCTAAATATCTTAGAATCTTCGAATGTTCTTTGAAAAGGACACACATCCTAACACTTATGCAGAATTGATGACTTAAATGTGCAACACATGAAGAAACGTTTTTCTTCAATCAATGAAGAATAACACTCTAAGTGTGAAGAAATTAATGAAGAATTTGATTCTCAGAACCCTACGACAATTGTACGCGGTGTCTGAAATCATCATTCTTATACGGTGAGTCACGCCACCACAAAAAGTTGAAAATCTTCAATTTGAGTTTTTCCTCATTTTTGAAATTCCCCAGTTTTTCAAATTCTTCAACTTTGCAAAATCTTCACTGTTTCCATCATTTTTCTTCATTGGCTATATATATATATATATGAGTTTATGTCCTCTACAGCATTCACTTATGGCTATTTCTTCAAGTTGCGTTTTCTGCTAAGTGAATGTGATCGGACCCTTCCCCCTCTATGCTATACACAACCCAATCTACTCACAAATTCTTCATGTGCATTCTATTTGAAACTCGTTCAAAGTCTTCACTGTGTCCTTGTCAGCTGAAGAAATTGCGAACGAAACTTTAAAACAAATCTTATCCAGATTTTCGGTTTTACCGCTCAAACCGTTCCGCATCCCACGATGCATTATTTTATTCACCCACGATCTTACACGATCTCATCTACACAGTACGTGGGTGACACATGTCGCATGAAGGAGAAAGGGCAGGGGCATGTTCGTCCCAAAATCTTCGGGCGAACAGTTTTTCACCGTGGCTATAAATACCCCTCTCCCCTTCGTCACTTCATTTACTCCGCTCGACCGCCGTCTCTCGCTCGAGCTCCTCAAACCCTAGCACCGCCGCTACTCCATCGTAGCCGGTGAGGAAGAGCTTCGCTGCCTCAACCTCGTCGCTGTCATACTCGCGTCGGTTGCAGAAATCTTCACTCCGCCGCCGCCGTAGCTGTTTCCCTCTGCCAAGTTAGGGCGTGGGAGATCTAACCCGACGAACTTCACATCTGTTCATATCAGTTCATCGTGTTCTTCACTTCGGGTAATTAAAAGTTACTTTTATTACTCATTTTGATTCTCAAGCTTTCCTGAAAATCTTCAAAGGTGTTTTTCTTCAAATCTTCACACATATGAACACCTCACACATTGTATGTTCTTGATCCATTTATCTAAGCAATCATTTTCTTCAAGATTCCTCAATTGTGTGGATCTTCGATCTGTACAACTCTGGAACCTAAGACAAAGAACGCTTAGTGAAATTCCTCAAGGCTCATCTGGTCAAATTCCTCAAAACTTGTCTTTTCGAAAAACCTTCTGAGAACGCATATGACCTCTCCAAATTCCTCGCACCTACACTCTGTTCACAGGTACTCATGTCCGCTGCTGAATCACTAGGTTCTCATCAACTTAACTCATTTGCAGCGTTCCTCGAAGAAAAAATGCATACTTCTTCAGAGTGTTCTATTGTTCAAATTCCTCATCTGAAGAATATGGCTGAAGGAAAGAGACCGCGGAAAGGAGGAAAGAAGCCTGAGGTCATGACTGCTTTCAAGATCCCTGATGACATATATAAGGACTATTGCACACCTGATGAAGCCAAGTTTGGCAAAGAGAACAAAAATCAGCGTAAAGTGCGCATTCAGAGAATTGAACTGAGATGGGCAAGAGAATGGAGGGAGTACAGATATGTTACTCCAAAGTACATGAAGAAATTTGCACTCAATCCTCCATGCCCAAGAGCTCCATTGGCACCTGGCCAAGTAGCTGATCCCACAAGCATCAAAAGTGGTGAGGACTTTCCTGAAGAATGGGCTAAGCGCCAAGCCAAATTGGCAAGACAAGCCAAGGAGGTAGTGAAGAAATTCAATGAGGATTCTGCTGCTACTGCTGCTACTGAGGCCTCGGTCAAACCGAGGAAATCAATGCCAAAGAAGCCTGCTCGCAAGCCAAGTGCTTCACCAACAGCGCCCTCACGGCCAAGTTCCTCAGCTATGCCCTCACGGCAAATTCCTCAGACTGCTACTGCTCCACCAAAGTCCTCAACAGCTCCATCAAAGTCCTCAGCTCCTGTGCATCTGGCTACATGCCAAAGGACTACTGGCTTTTCAATTGCTTCTGGTGTCTCAGCAAGTTCCTCAGCTGCACCAATGTCCTCATCAGGCCCCACACTGTTGAAGACTAAAGCAACAGCTGGACGCGGTCCTCGGCCAAGTCCAAGGAAGAAACAGGTTGCATTCCAAGTGCCCTCTGATGATGAAGCTTCTGATGATGAACTTGCAGAAATCATCAGAGACAGACAAGTGAAGGCCGCTAGAGCCAAAGGCACATCTGTGCCACTGCTTTTGGATCCGAGGAAAATCCTCGATTACATTGACCTCTGGCACAAGGATCCAAACACCCCCATGCCTGATTTTCATCTGACTCCTGGTCAAAGTCACACGCTGACCCATTTCATCACTCAAGAGAAATGGAAATTTGAAAAGGCAAGAGAGATCAAGAAAGCTCAATACAGAAAGGAGAAGCTCCTGAAGAAAAATGTTGTCAGAATGACACCTGAGGAACTTCTCCAGGCTCAGTCTGAAATTCAAGCCCTCAGCAAAGACTTCGATGCCTACTATGCTGATTGGCAAGGAGCCAAAGTGAGATTCGTCAACCTGACGAAGAAAATGACAACTGTTGCAGCCCCATCGCAACAAGAAAATCTTCAGGCTGCAGACTCTGCTTAGCCTGCTGAAGAACATGCCAGCACCGCTGATGAATTTCAGCCTGCTGAAGAAAATGTAAGTTCCAGGGCTGATGACTCCATTCCAGCCACTGAAGAAATTGCCAGGGCATCCACTAGTGGTGCGCCTGAAGAAACTGAAGAGATCAGGGCAACCGCATCAGTTGCCCCTGAAGAAAATCAACCAAATTCCTCAGCTCCTTCCGGGCCTACACCAACTCCAATTCTTCCTTCTGCCTATGAGGTGAAGAAGACCAAGGTTGCAGAGCGAGCTGCCGTGAAGAAAAGGAAGGCATCAGCTGCGTCAAATTCTTCGGCTGCGAAGAAAATGAAGCCAATGACCAGCTCACTTGAACATCCAATTGATGATGTTCCAATTTCCTCCATGTCATCAAAGGAAATTGTTCCTTTTGGAGAAGACTATAAGATCCCAAGCGGATCTGATGAAGAAAATCATTCTGCTGCTTCGTCAGAGCAGATTGATGAAGAAATTGAAGTGGATACAATCCCTTCAACGATAGTCAATTCCTCACCTATGCCTCAATTCACAGCTGAAGAGGCTGGTGTTGAGGAAATTGAAGATGAAGATGTGGATATTGGATGCACTACACCAGTGATGAATGATGAATTTTGGGAAAGTCAGCATCCCCATACTCCTCTATTCACACCTATCCAACAGATTCCTTAGTCCCCGGCAACAACTGTACAA
The DNA here is from genome assembly GCF_018294505.1 of Triticum aestivum. NCBI lineage: Eukaryota > Viridiplantae > Streptophyta > Magnoliopsida > Poales > Poaceae > Triticum > Triticum aestivum. Next base: position 180,691,807 of record NC_057810.1, on the reverse strand, counting down.
CTGGGCTCTGAAGAAACTCATCCCATTTCCTCTGTTCATGAAGATATTCCAGCCGCTAGTGCTGAAGAACCTGCTGCTGCAAATCATAAGGTTGCACAAGAAGAGGAACTAGAAATTCCTCAGCCTGAAGAACCTGAGCTCGCGATTCCTGAGGTGGTGATGCAACTCACTGACATTCCTCTGCCGAAGCCAAAGAATCCGTTCTCAAGTAAACAGAAGTTCAAGGCTGAAGACTTCTTTTCCGAGCATGTGTTCTTCACTGACTACAACCCCTATGACTCTGCTCGCATACGGAAGAGGCGTTTCTGGACTGCTAGTCAAGCCAACTTCTATTCCTCAGTGCTGTTTGACAAAGACAAAATCTTCGACCATGAACATATTCCTCACGTGGATATGGAATCTCTGCCATGCTTCGAGCCAGCCCTCAGTGTTCTTCACGATGCAGGATTACTGAATTTCTGCACTGACATTTGCGATTGGAATGAAGAACTCATTCTTCAGTTCTATGCAACACTGCATATCACTGGAGACGCTGAAGATGTCAATTCATGGGTGTTGGATTGGATGACCGAAAACACTCACTACAAGGCACCGGCAACTGAATTGCTTCGTGTCCTTCCTCTCGATCCTCCCCATGACAGTGCATGTTGCATCTACAATGACCCTAATCTGACAAATCACTATATGCAAGTGCTCATGAAGCCTTTGAAGCCTGGGCAGGCCCCACGAACCAAATTCCTTGTCAAGGAATTGCTCTATGTGCCTCGGACTGTCTATCGTATTCTGACGAAGACAATGAGTCCTATCAAAGGCCACGACTCAAATGATGAAGATGTCGTTGGCATCATGAAGAATATGCTTTTCAACATCATTCATGGCGTTCCCGTAAACTTCCATGATTTCTTCATGAGGACTCTGGCCAATGTTGCTATGTCACCTTTCGAGCTGAAGCCCTATGCACCTTGGATTATGAGATTCATAAGGGCAAGATCTTCACTGAATTACAAAGCTGACACTCTGAACCATGGTAGCTACTTGCCTCCCATTGAAGTCCTCAAACGGACAGTTTCATCAGCTGATGATAAAGGCAAGGCAGCTGCTGTGATCGATGAAGGCATTCGTCCATTGGATGGTCAATTTCGCCTGGCAACATCTTACTCTACCAATGACGACTCTACCACACATGACACTGCCGCAAATACCTCAGCTAAGCAAAGTCCTCAAGCCACAACACCCAGGGTGATGACTGACCGTGAGTTACTCCTCAGTCTTCATCAGAAGGTTGATCGCAATCACAAATGGGTAAAGCATCAGTTTGGTGCAATTCTTCACAACATGACCTCAACACATAATGCAGTGAAGAAAAACCATTACTACCTTCATGAAACCCTCAACCACACCTGGGCTGTCCTCACTCATGTCTATAGCGCTGAAGAACTGAAGACTATGGGTCTCAAGGAAGAATTTGACTGGTCTGCACCTCCTTCCAAGAAATTCAAGCGGGTCAAAGTTCCTGATCTGGTGGCCAGCTCTTATTCTTCATCGTGTGACACTGATCAGTATGAAGATTTGGTCGACACTGCGGTAGGCCCTGCTACAACAAACAACCCCGACAACACTGGCGCTCCTCCATCGACTTGAAATTCTTCAGGGGCGTTAGTCCTCAGTTTCAATCCTTTTGGTCATTTGATGACAAAGGGGGAGAAATCTGAGTTAGTCTTCAAGCGGGTCTATATTAAGGGCGTTTTTTTTAAGTTACAACTCTCGTTCTTCCGAAACTTTTATTGGATCGAGTTGTAATCTTAAACCCGATGGTGCCCTGATACTTTTGCACTGTGCTCTGATACTTTTGATGCACTGTGCTCTGATACTTTTGATGTGCTATTCTGCATGCCTATTCCTTGTTAATATTATTGCACGCATGCTGAATCTCATCAGGCACCATATTTCATCATGCATTTCAAATTCTTCATGCTATATATCAAAGGTGTGTATGAATTACAAGATATAGGGGGAGATCTCCATGATTTAACTCTTCAAATGTGCATTGCCTCTAAAGCAAATTCCTCACTATGCACATCTTCAGGGGGAGTTCTTCTATATCTTGCAATCAAATTCCTCAATATCAGTATTTACACTTCATATGTTTATCCCCGTTGAAAACTTAACCTATGTTGTCATCAATCACCAAAAAGGGGGAGATTGTAAGTGCATCTAGTGCCCCTTAGTGATTTTGGTGTATTGAAGACTTATAGGTTAAGGGACTGATGCGTTTGCGAGTGTACACAGGTCTATAATTCTATGAGGAGTTTGATATTTACAGAGAAAGTCGACCCCTAAAAATGAAGTTCTTCGACTGAAGACTTTGATATTCTGAAGACTTTATGAAGACTTTGAAAGTGAAGAAATTGGTGTGACCTTGAAGACTTGATATTCATTTGAGGAACATGAAGCGTGAAGACTTTTGTTTTCGTAGTTTCATTTTCTCTTTCTTGAGTCATAGGAAACACCGTACTGTTAAAGGGGGTCGAGGAAATACTAAGGAAAAATTTCCATGTGATGCTCAACTCAAAATCCTACACCTACCAATCCCTTCGAGTGAAGCCATTGGAAATTTCATACAGTTTAGTCAATTTCTTCAGTGACAGAGATGCAGTTCTTCTGGTCACTGAGGACTTTGCTCTGACTGAGGAGTTAGGAATTCGCTAGTGCGAATTGCCTACACAGTGAGGAACATGATAGCCCTGAGGGATTTGAGAGTCAAATTTCCGAATGTTGCTGTGCTGCGTGCCGGCTGTCCCAAAATATCTTATCCACCTAACGGTCATATCATTGAAGGGCATTTATGTCTTATCATGTTGGGCTGCTCCCTAGGCTATAAATAGCCGCCCCCTACAACCACTAGCTGGTTGGCTGCTCCGAGAGAACTTGACACTTGTCATTTGAGAGCAACCCATCCTCCGAGGACTTTGAGCGAAAATCATCAAGTGAGGAAAACCCAAAACCAAACCCCCACAAACCCAAAGTGATTGAGCATCACTGAAGAAATTGATCCTGCGTGGATCCGACGCTTGTTACCTTTGAAGACTGTGCTTCTTCCAGACGGTTAGGCGTCATGGTCTAGAGCATCCAAGAGGAATTGTGGATCGCTGAGTGACCAAGTCTGTGGAGGTTTGGAACTCACCTGAAGACTTACCACGAGTGATTGGACGAGGTCTGCGTGGCCTTAGTTCAAGGAGAATACGGTGAGGACTGGGTGTCCTGAGCTGCGTGCTCAGTGACTGGGTGTCCGGGACTGCGTGTCCTCGAGTTTAAATACTCAGCCGCTCCAACCAGACGTACAACTGAGATAGCAGTTGGAACTGGTTTACCAAATCATTGTCTTCACCAACTAACTGGTTCTATCTCCTCAACCCTTTCATTTCCTCATTACTGTGTTGAGTGTTTGTTCATATCTGTGCTTGAAGACTTTGACTGAAGACTTTCTCAAATTCCACAGTTCAATTTCTTCAGTCTGTTTGTCTTCATCTTGTGTTATCCTGTGATTACGCTTTCTGTACTCTGTGCTAGTCTTCATTTCATCATGATGACCATGCTTGTATTCTGTTATGCTTACTTCTGAGTACTTATTCTGCTGCAAGTAGTTCTTCGCCAAGGAATTTCCTCACCAGCAAGTTCCTCAGTGAAGAATTCATAAAAATCGCCTATTCACCCCCCCTCTAGTCGATATAACGCACTTTCAAAGAGAGAGAATGGACGAAGGTCGTCCCCTATGCTTCAGACATAGGCTCTATAGTATGCTATGCTGTGTACCGCACCTGAACTGTGCCTTGCCATGAGTCAGTCAAGGGGTACAAGAATGATCCAGGAATGGATAAAAAGACAGGGGTCAAACATATCCTTAGTAACTAGTGGACTAAGGAATTTTCTCGGTTATGGAGGTGGTAAAAGTGTTCATCGTAAAGGGTTACGCCGATGCGAACTTTGACACTAATTCAGATTATTCTAAGTAGTAAACCAGAATTGTATAGTAGAACAGTTATTTGGAATAGCTCCAAATAGAGCGTGGTATCTGCATCTAGGAGATGACATAGAGATTTGTAAAGCACACACGGATCTGAAAGATTCAGACCCGTTGACTAATAACCTCTCTCACAAGCGAGATATGATCAAACCCCATGGGTGTTGAATTCATTACAATCACATAGTGATGTGAACTAGATTATTGACTCTAGTGCAAGTGGGAGACTGTTGGAAATATGCCCTAGAGGCAATAATAAAATGGTTATTATTGTATTTCCTTGTTCATGATAATTTTCTATTATTCATGCTATAAATGTATTAACTGGAAACCGTAATACATGTGTGAATACATAGACCACAACATGTCCCTAGTGAGCCTCTAGTTGACTAGCTCGTTGATCAACAGATGGTCATGGTTTCCTGACCATGGACATTGGATGTCATTGATAACAGGATCACATCATTAGGAGAATGATGTGATGGACGAGACCCAATCCTAAGCATAGCACAAGATCGTGTAGTTCGTTTGCTAAAGCTTTTCTAATGTCAAGTATCATTTCCTTAGACCATGAGATTGTGTAACTCCCTGATACCGTAGGAGTGCTTTGGGTGCACCAAACGTCAAAACGTAAATGGGTGGCTATAAAGGTGCACTACGGGTATCTCTGAAAGTGTCTGTTGGGTTGGCACGAATCGAGACTGGGATTTTTTACTCTATATGACGGAGAGGTATCTTTGGGCTCACTCGGTAATGCATCATCATAATGAGATCAATGTGACTAAGTAGTTAGTCACGGGATCATGCATTATGGAACGAGTAAAGTGACTTGCCGTAACGAGATTGAACGAGGTATTGGGATACCGACGATCGAATCTCGGGCAAGTAACGTACCGATTGACAAAGGGAATTGTATATGGGATTGCTTGAATCCTTGACATCGTGGTTCATCCGATGAGATCATCGTGGAACATATGGGAGCCAACATGGGTATCCAGATCCCGCTGTTGGTTATTGGCCAGAGAGATGTCTCGGTCATGTCTGCATGATTCCCGAACCCATAGGGTCTACACACTTAAGGTTCGGTGACGCTAGAGTTGTTATGGGAATTAGTGTGCAGTTACCGAATGTTGTTTGGAGTCCCAGATGAGATCCCGAACGTCACTAGGAGTTTCGGAATGGTCCGGAGGTAAAATTTATATATGGGAAGTCCTATTTTGGCCACCGGAAAATGTTCGGGATTTTTTGGTATTGTACCGGGAAGGTTCTAGAAGGTTCCAGAGTGGGGCCCACCTGCATGGGGGGACCCACATGAACGTGGGTAGTGGGGGCAAGGCCCCACACCCCTGGTCAAGGCGCACCAAGATCCCCCCTTAGAAGGAATAAGATCATATCCCGAAGGGATAAGATCAAGATCCCTAAAAAAGGGGGATAACAATCGGCGAGGAAGGAAATGATGGGATTTCTTTCCTCCCACCTTTGCCAACGCCCCAATGGACTTGGAGGGCAAGAAATCAGCCCCCTCCACCCCTATACATAGTGGGGAGGCGCATGGGAGCTTCACCCTTCCCCTGGCGCAGCCCTCTCCCTCCCCAACACCTCCTCCTCCTCCGTAGTGCTTGGCGAAGCTCTGCTGGAGAACTGCAAGCTCCACCACCACGCCGTCGTGCTGCCGGAGCTCTCCCTCAACTTCTCCTATCCCCTTGCTGGATCAAGAAGGAGGAGACGTCCCTGGGCTGTACGTGTTTTGAACGCGGAGGCACCGTTGTTTGGTGCTAGATCGGATTCGGCCGCGATCTAAATCGCTTAGTGAATGACTCCACCGACCGCGTTCTTGCAACGCTTCCGCATCACTATCTTCAAGGGTATGAAGATGCACTCCCCTCTGTGTCGTTGCTAGTTACTCCATAGATTGATCTTGGTGATGCGTAGAAAATTTTGAATTTCTGCTACATTCCCTAACACCTGGCGCGCCAAATGTCAGATTTCGGGTTCCGGCAGACCCTTCAGGTTCGAACTCTGGGGTGCGCACGGAGATCTTTCCCCTACCAGCTCAAGTCTCGAAGTCTCGCAAAGGATCTAGGCTAGAAAGAAGAACACACAGGGACACGAGATTTATACTGGTTCAGGCCACCATTGTGGTGTAATACCCTACTCAAGTGTGTGGTGTGGTGGATTGCCTCAGGGGCTGATGATGAACAATACAAAGTGAGAATAGCCTCGCGAGGGCTGTTCTAGAGCTGGTGCGATGAACTGCTTGGGTGAGTTCAGTCGCTTCTCTCTCTCTCTCTCTCTGAATGATTCGTTTCTCGATGCTTCTACTCTGTGGTGGCTAGTCCTATTTATAGTGGGAGGCCCTGGGCCTCTTCCCAAATAATGAGCGGGAAGGGTGCCAACAATTGGCCATTTTGAAGGGGAACATCTAGTACACTTATCCTGACTAAAGTTGGTCTTCGGCTGCCAAAGGCTCTGACGATGACGCCGTCCTGGGCTCCACAATGACCTCCATCCTGCCGTTCTGCTCTTGGTCTTGCTGCACCGAAACAGTAACCTTTGCCTGATGCCTTGGCCTGTGCTTGCCCCCTTTGCACCGAAGGGGAAACAAGGACACTGCATAGGCCGGCGCCCGCCTGGTCTCGATCGTCATGGCTTGCGTCACGGGCACCTCATGAGGTACCCTACCTTGATTTCTCCGCCTCCTCGCGAGCCTGCCTGGTGAGGCTGTTCCTGAGGAAGCTTCCTGTCGTCCGCCCCACGAGGCTTGGCCCCTCGCGAGGGTCTTGAGCTTGAGCTGATGAAGCTGGGCTGCACTGGGCCCCCACTTGATCCACGCCGCAGGCCGCAGGCAGGCAAGTCTGGGGACCCCCGTTCCCAGAACGCCGACAGATATCACGTGCCACTTGATGTATGTTTTGGTGACCAACTTGTGGGTTCCGCCCATGAACCTATGCATAAGGGTTGGCACACATTTTCTTGACTCTCCGGTAGAACCTTTGGGGCACTCTTTGAAGTACTTTGTGTTGGTTGGATGAATTTGAGATTGTGTGATGCATATCGTATAATCATGCCCACGGATACTTGAGGTGACAATGGAGTATCTAGGTGACATTAGGGTTTTGGTTGATTTGTGTCTTAAGGTGTTATTCTAGTATGAACTCTTGAATAGATTGATCCGAAAGAGTAACTTTGAGGTGGTTTCGTACCCTACCATAATCTCTTCGTTTGTTCTCCGCTATTAGTGGCTTTGGAGTGACTCTTTGTTGCATGTTGAGGGATTGTTATATGATCTATCTATGTTATTATTGTTGAGAGAACTTGCACTAGTGAAAGTATGAACCCTAGGCCTTGTTTCCTATCATTGCAATACCGTTTACGCTCACTTTTATCATTATTTACCTTGCTGTTTTTATATTTTCAGATTACAAAAACCTATATCTAGTATCCATATTGCACTTGTATCACCATCTCTTCGCCGAACTAGTGCACCTATACAATTTACCATTGTATTGGGTGTGTTGGGGACACAAGAGACTCTTTGTTATTTGGTTGCAGGGTTGCTTGAGAGAGACCATCTTCATCCTACGCCTCCCACGGATTGATAAACCTTAGGTCATCCACTTGAGGGAAATTTGCTACTGTCCTACAAACCTGTGCACTTGCAGGCCCAACAATGTCTACAAGAAGAAGGTTGTGTAGTAGACATCAAGCTCTTTTCTGGCACCGTTGCCGGGGAGGTGAGTGCCTGAAGGTATATCTTTAGATCTTGCAATAGAATCTTTTTGTTTCTTGTTTTATCACTAGTTTAGTTTATAAAAGAAAACTACAAAAAAATGGAGTTAAGTTTGTCTCATACGCTTCATCTTTTTAATATCTTTCGTGAGAATGATGGAAAGGAAAATTGTGCTCAAGTGCTAGAAGAAGAATTACATAGAATGCTTGGTACTAGATCTTTGTGTGATGAGCATGATTGCAATGTTGTTAGTATGAATTCCTTGAATATCCATGATGCTAATGATGTGCAAAGCCACAATCTTGGGGAAGCTATGTTTGATGAATATGATATTTTTTGTCCCCCAAGTCTTGATGAGCAAATTTACTATGATGATAGCATGCCTCCTATTTATGATGATTAAATTGATGAAAGTGGGTTTGGAAGAGTGTCAACTTTAGGAAGTAGTGATCCCACTATTTTGGAGGATGTTGAATCTTATTGTGATGAACATGAAAGTGGATTTGGAAGAGTGTCAACTTTATTTAGTGATGATTCCACTATTTCGGAAGAGGTTCCAATTGATTATGAGAACAAAGTTGCTATCTATGATGATTATTGTGATGACTTGTATGCGATTAGGAATAATGATAACCATGAAACTTGTCATCATGATTTTAGTTTTCAATTGGATTATGCCTCACATGATAATTATTTTGTTGAGTTTGCTCCCACTACTATTTGTGAGAAGAATTTTGCTTATGTGGAGAGTAGTAAAATTTCTATGCTTGTAGATCATGAAAAGAATGCTTTAGGTGCTGGTTATATTGTTGAATTCATTCATGATGCTACTGAAAATTATTATGAGGGAGGAATATATGCTTGTAGGAATTGCAATAATGTCAAGTTTCCTCTCTATGTGTTGAAAATCTTGAAGGTATGCTTGTTTTACTTTCCTATGCTAGTTGATTATTGTTCCCATAAGTTGTTTGCTCACAAAATCCCTATGCATAGGAAGTGGGTTAGACATAAATGCGCTAGTCATATGCTTCATGATGCTCTCTTTATGTTTCAATTCTTATCTTTTATGTGAGCATCATTGCCATCATCATGCCTAGCTAGCAAGGCATTAAAGAAAAGCGCTTGTTGGGAGAGAACCCAATATGTACCCTTACTGTTTTTGTGTGTCCACATGATTATGCTACTGTAGTAATCATGCTTTATAGCTTTTGTTTCACTAAAGTGCCAAGTCAGACCTTTAGGATAGCTTATGGTGATAGTTGTGTTGATCCTGCTGAGAATCAGAAACTTTTGCACCCAGGAAATTAGTTTTGTTAATTCACATAAACGTGATATTGATCTTATTATTTTTTCTCTGGATTGGTACACAAATTGCCTAGGTCTTCCTAATTTGGTAGGATTTTTTGAGTTCCATAAGTATACGTGTGATACAGATTACTACAGACTGTTCTGTTTTTGACAGATTCTGTTTTCTATGTGTTGTTTGCTTATTTTGATGAATCTATGAGTAGTATCGGAGGGTATGAACCATAGAGAAGTTGGAATACACTATATATTACACCAATATGAATTTATAATGAGTTCATTACAGTACCTAAGTGGTGGTTTCATTTTCTTATACTAACGGAGCTTACGAGTTTTCTGTTGAGTTTTGTGTTGTGGAGTTTTCAAGTTTTGGGTAAAGATTCGATGGACTATGGAACAAGGAGTGGCAAGAGCCTAAGCTTGGGGATGCCCAAGGAACCCCAAGGTAATATTCAAGGACAACCAAGAGCCTACGCTTGGGGATGCCCCGGAAGGCATCCCCTCTTTCGTCTTCGTTCATCGGTAAGTTTACTTGAAGCTATATTTTTATTCACCACATGATATGTGCTTTGCTTGGAGCGTCATTTTCTTTTGTTAATATTTGCTTTATGTTATTTATAATAATGTTTTGAATCTTTAGTTTCAATAAAAATGTCCAGGATAGCCTTTACCATGCTTATTTTGCTAGTATACATGTTGCTGTTTGAAAACAGAAAGTTTACCGCTGTTGCAAAAATTCCCTAGAAAAGTAAGAGCATGATATAATGTTGAAACTTTTTGCATATCGAGCTCTGATAAATTCATTACAGTGGGAATTTTATTTCATAATTTTTGGAGTTAGGGAAGTATTGATACCCTTGCATTCTTTACAGACTATACTGTTTTGGTAGATTGCTGTTATGGTTGCATTGTTTGCATATGTTTGCTTGTTTAATGATTCTATTTGAGGATAGGAGTATTAAATATGCAGAGACATTTAGTATGCAATGTTGAATAGTAATTTTAGTGATTTGTTACAGTAGAAAATGATAAGGTTTTGCATTGGTTTATACTAACCTATCTCACGAGTTCTTGTTGAGTTTGGTGTGGATGAAGCTTTTGATAAAAAGAGAAACCATGGTATGAGAGGAATTAAGGAGACACAAAAGTTCAAGCTTGGGGATGCCCAAGGCACCCCAAGATAATATTTCAAGAAGTCTCAAGCATCTAAGCTTGGGGATGCCCCGGTAGGCATCCCACCTTTCTTCTTCAACAACTATCGGTTAGTATCGGTTGAGCCTAAGTTTTTGCTTCTTCACATGAGTTGTGCTATCCTTGCAATGCCATTTTATTTTTGTTTTGCTTGCTGTTTGAATACAATACCAAGATCTGAAATTCTTAAATGCGAGGGAGTCTTCGCCTAGTTACATAATTATTTAGCTACTCATTGATCTTCACTTATATCTTTTTGGAGTAGTTTTTCATTTACTCGTGTGCTTCACTTATATCCTATGAGTAAATTGTTGAATGAGTTGATTGTCATAAATCTGAAATTATATATGTTTCATTTGCTTATCCCATGGGGAGTAATGACTTTACATCTAAGAAGTAGAGGTTGTAAATTCATTGAAGGTTAGCAAGCATTGTATTGGTCATTTGAACAATTTCATGAAAGAATATCGAAGGAAGAGAGATTTCATATATAAATACACTATCCTAGACATCTTTTATAATTGGGAGCACTCATTAAGTATGACATGCTAAAGAGTTGATGTTGGACAAGGAGGACAACATAATGGGTTATGTTTTCCGACATCTCAGTTAAAGTATATTGTCATGGATCATTCAAACATGTTGAGCTTGCGTTTCCCCCTCATGCTAGCCAGAATTCCTTGCACCAAGTAGAGATACTACTTGGGCTTCCAAATATCCTTAAACCCAGTTTTTCCATGAGATTCCACCATACCTACCTATGGATTGAGTAAGATCCTTCGAGTAAGTTGTCATCGGTGCAAGCAATAAGAATTGCTCTCTAAATATGTATGATCTTTTGGTGTGAAGAAAATAGCTTTATACGGATCTTGTTATGGAAGCAATAAAAGCGACAGACTGCATAATAAAGGTCCATATACAAGTGGCAATATAAAGTGACATTCATTCGCATTAAGATTTTGTGCATCCAACCCTAAAAGCGCATGACAACCTCTTCTTCCCTCTGCGAAGGGCCTATCTTTTACTTTATGTCTTTTACTTTTATGCAAGAGTCAAGGTGATATTCACCTTTCCCTTTTTCATTTTATCCTTTGGCAAGCACTTTGTGTTGGGGTGATCTTGATATATATATATATATCCAATTGGATGTAAGTTAGCATGAACTCTTATTGTTGACATCACCCAAAGGTGAATACGTTGGGAGGAAACACTATAAGCCCCTATCTTTCTCAGTGTTCAATTAAGACTTCATAACCACAAGTATTGCATGAGTGTTAGCAATTGTAGAAGACTATATGATAGTTGAGAATGTGGAGTTTGTTATTCCTGAAAATAAGATGAATTGCAATTGTTTGATGACTAAGAATGAAGTTTGCTAGTTTTCAAGAAAGTTTATGGTCTACGCTTTGACATGTGAATTGCTTGTTACTTTATCGTGAGAAGTTTTATGAGATGAACTACTGTTATGACATATTATCATGCTAGAAAAGGTGATTGAAATTATCATTGATCAAACTTGTGCACCTTCTAGCATTCACACTTCATAAATTCTTTCTTTTATCATTTACCTACTCGAGGACGAGTAGGAATTAAGCTTGGGGATGCTGATACGTCTCCAACGTATCTATAATTTATGAAGCATTCATGCTATTTTATTATCTGTTTTGAATGATTACGGGCTTTATTATACACTTTTATATTACCTTTGGGACTAACCTATTAACCGGAGGCCCAACCCATATTGCTGTTTTATTGCCTGTTTCAGTATTTCGAAGAAAAGGAATATCAAACGGAGTCCAAACGGAATGAAACCTTCGGCATCGTGATTTTTCTGGAAGAATATGACCCTAGAGACTTGGAGTTCACGTTAGAAGATCCTCGAGGCAGCCATGAGATAGGATGGCGCCCCCCCTATAGGGCGCGCCCCCTGTCTCATGGGCCCCTCGAGCACCTCCCGACCGACTTCTTTCGCCTATATAAACCTACGTACCCTAAAAACATCGAATATCAAGATAGATCGGGAGTTCCGCCGCTGCAAGCCTCTGTAGCCACCAAAAACCTCTTGGGAGTCCGTTCCGGCACCCTGCCGGAGGGGGAACCCATCACCGGTGGCCTTCTTCATCATCCCGGCGCTATCCATGATGAGGAGGGAGTAGTTCACCCTCGGGGCTGAGGGTATGTACCAGTAGCTATGTGTTTGATCTCTCTCTCTCTCTCTCTCTCTCTCTCTCGTGTTCTCTCTATGGCACGATCTTGATGTATCGCGAGCTTTGCTATTATAGTTGGATCTTATGATGTTTCTCCCCCTCTACTCTCTTGTGATGAATTGAGTTTCCCTCTTGAAGTTATCTTATCGGATTGAGTCTTTGATTTGAGAACACTTGATGTATGTCTTGCCGTGTTTATCTGTGGTGACAATGGGATATCACGTGCCACTTGATGTATGTTTTGGTGACCAACTTGTGGGTTCCTCCCATGAACCTATGCATAAGGGTTGGCACACGTTTTCTTGACTCTCCGGTAGAACCTTTGGGGCACTCTTTGAAGTACTTTGTGTTGGTTGGATGAATTTGAGATTGTGTGACGCATATCGTATAATCATGCCCACAGATACTTGAGGTGAAAATGGAGTATCTAGGTGACATTAGGGTTTTGGTTGATTTGTGTGTTAAGGTGTTATTCTAGAATGAACTCTTGAATAGATTGATCCGAAAGAATAACTTTGAGGTGGTTTCGTACGCTACCATAATCTCTTCGTTTGTTCTCCGCTATTAGTTGCTTTGGAGTGACTCTTTGTTGCATGTTGAGGGATTGTTATATGATCTATCTATGTTATTATTGTTGAAAGAACTTGCACTAGTGAAAGTATGAACCCTAGGCCTTGTTTCCTATCATTGCAATACCATTTACGCTCACTTTTATCATTAGTTACCTTGCTGTTTTTATATTTTCAGATTACAAAAACCTATATCTACTATCCATATTGCACTTGTATCACTATCTCTTCACCGAACTAGTGCACCTATACAATTTACCATTGTATTGGGTGTGTTGGGGACACAAGAGACTCTTTGTTATTTGGTTGCAGGGTTGCTTGAGAGAGACTATCTTCATCCTATGCCTCCCACGGATTGATAAACCTTAGGTCATCCACTTGAGGGAAATTTGCTACTGTCCTACAAACCTGTGCACTTGCAGGCCCAACAACGTCTACAAGAAGAAGGTTGTGTAGTAGACATCAGGGATCGCAACAGCTTTCGAGGGTAAAGTATTCAACCCAAATTTATTGATTCGACACAAGGGGAGCCGAAGAATATTCTTGAGTATTAGCAGTGGAGTTGTCAATTCAACCACACCTGGATAACTTAGTATCTGCAGCAAAGTATTTAGTAGCAAAGTAGTATGATAATAAAGGTAACAGTAGCAAAAGTAAAGATAATAGTTTTTGGGTTTTTGTAGTAGTTGTAACAGCAGCAACGGAAAAGTAAATAAGCGAAGAACAATATATGAAAAGCTCATAGGCAATGGATCAATGATGGATAATTATGCCGGATGCGATTCCTCATGTAATAGCTATAACATAGGGTGACACAGAACTAGCTCCAGTTCATCAATGTAATGTAGGCATGTATTTCATAAATAGTCATACGTGCTTATGGGAAAGAACTTGCATGACATCTTTTGTCTACCCTCCCGTGGCAGCGGGTCCTAGTGGAAACTAAGGGATATTAAGGCCTCCTTTTAATAGAGAACCAGAACAAAGCATTAGCACATAGTGAATACATGAACTCCTCAAACTACGGTCATCACCGAGAAGTATCCCGATTATTGTCACTTCGGGGTTGTCGGATCATAACACATAATAGGTGACTATAGACTTGCAAGATAGGATCAAGAACACACATATATTCATGAAAACATAATAGGTTCAGATCTGAAATCATGGCACTTGGGCCCTAGTGACAAGCATTAAGCATAGCAAAGTCATAGCAACATCAATCTCAAAACATAGTGGATACTCGGGATCAAACCCTAACAAAACTAACTTGATTACATGGTAAATCTCATCCAACCCATCACCGTCCAGCAAGCCTACGATGGAATTACTCACGCACGGCGGTGAGCATCATGAAATTGGTGATGGAGGATGGTTGATGATGACGACGGCGTCGAATCCCCCTCTCCGGAGCCCCGAACGGACTCCAGATCAGCCCTCCCGAGAGAGATTAGGGCTTGCGGTGGCTCCGTGTCATAAAACACGATGAAACTTTCTCCCTAATTTTTTTCTCCCCGAACGTGAATATATGGAGTTGGAGTTGAGGTCGGTGGAGGTCCAGGGGGCCCACGAGATAGGGGGGCGCGCCCTATAGGGGTGCGCCCCCTGTCTCGTGGACAGGGTGTGGGCCCCCTGGTGTATTTCTTTCACCCAAAAATTCTTATTAATTCCAAAAAGTGCCTCCGTGGATTTCCAGGACATTCCGAGAACTTTTCTTTTCTACACATAAAACAACATCATGGCAGTTCTGCTGAAAACAACGTCAGTCCGGGTTAGTTTCATTCAAATCATGCAAGTTAGAGTCCAAAACAAGGGCAAAAGTGTTTGGAAAAGTAGATACATTGGAGACGTATCACCCCCCACTCTCATGGGCCACCCATAAGGCGGTTGATGCCCTTCTTTGGCCGCAAGAAAGCTAATTTTTGGAAAACGATCTGGGCAAAGGTTTCAATCCAATCGGAGTTACGGATCTCCAGATACAAAGGAAACGGTGCCAGGGCAGAATTCCAGAACGCAGAAACAAAGAGATAGATCCAATCTTGGAGGGGCTCTCGCCCCTCCCACGCCATGGGAGCCAAGGACCAGAGGGGAAACCCTTCTCCCATCTAGGGAGAAGGTCAAGGAAGAAGAAGAAGAAGGGGGGCTCTCTCCCCCTTGCTTCCGGTGGCGCCGAACGCCATCGGGGGCCATCATCATCACCGCGATCTTCACCAACACCTCCACCATCTTCACCAACACATCTCCATCACCTTCCCCCATCTATATCCAGCGGTCCACTCTCCCGCAACCCGCTGTACCCTCTACTTGAACATGGTGCTTTATGCTTCATATTATTTTCCAATGATGTGTTGCCATCCTATGATGTCTGAGTAGATTTTCGTTGTCCTACCGGTGATTGATGAATTGCTATGATTGGTTTGAGTTGCATGTTTTATTATTGGTGCTATCCTATTGTGCCCTCCGTGTCGCGCAAGCGTGAGGGATTCCCACTATAGGGTTTGCAATATGTTTATGATTTGCTTATGGTGGGTGGCGTGAGTGATAGAAGCACAGACCCGAGTAAGTAGGTTGTTTGCGTATGGGATAAAGGGGACTTGATACTTTAATGCTATGGTTGGGTTTTACCTTAATGAATCTTTAGTAGTTGCGGATGCTTGCTAGAGTTCCAATCATAAGTGCATATGATCCAAGAAGAGAAAGTATGTTAGCTTATGCCTCTCCCTCAAATAGAATTGCAATAGTGATTACTGGTCTAGTAACGTAGTCAATTGCTTAGGGGCAATTCCACAACTCCTACCACCACTTTTCCACACTCGCTATATTTACTTTATTGCATCTTTATCTAAACAGCCCCTAGTTTTTATTTACGCGCTCTTTATTATCTTGCAAACCTATCCAACAACACCTACAAAGTACTTCTAGTTTCATACTTGTTCTAGGTAAAGTGAATGTCAAGCGTGCGTAGAGTCGTATCAGTGGCCGATAGGACTTGAGAGAGTATTTGTTCTACCTTTAGCTCCTCGTTGGGTTCGACACTCTTACTTATCGAAAGAGGCTACAACTATCCCGTATACTTGCGGGTCATCAGCGACCAAGCCTATTACGAGGGACAACAAAGCTTTTGTTCATTTAACAAAAAGCCCCCAAGTAATACTTCGATCCAGGCATACAAGCCGGATCAGTAGGATAGTCACAACTATGCTCAATGAGCAGGCATCCCCCAAGTTTTTGCAATCAAGGCGTACAAGCCGGATCAACAGGGTCATAGCTGTGCTCAATGAGCAGGAAGCCCCAAGTGACCTTATGAAGTAAATAAAGACTCAGATTCTCAGAAACGAAATGACAGAGGCCTTGAATCATCAGGGATGCCGGTTTTATTATACTTATCATAATATATACATTGATAAAAATATGTACATCACAAGAGCCAGTGGCTCAGGTGTAATAAGGCCAAAGATGATCAATATTCCACGGCCGGTGGGTCTCCACCTCCGATGTGCGTGAGTCCATGTGGTCTCAAACATCGATAAGGTAGTATGACCCATTGTTCAGATTCTTGCTGACCACAAACGGTCCTTCCCAAGGTGGGGATAGCTTGTGCATGTCAGTTTGATCCTGGATGAGACGGAGAACAAAATCTCCTTCTTGAAAGGTCCTGGTCTTAACCCGGCGGCTGTAATAACGACGCAGATCTTGCTGGTAAATCGCCGAACGAGCTGCCGCAAGGTCACGCTCCTCATCTAATGTCGGTGTTCTAGGAGCGGGGGTCCCCAGACTTGCCTACCTGCGGCCTGCAGCGTGTCTCAGCTAGTGGCCCAGTAGGGCCCGTCTTCATCAACAAACACTCAAGACCCTCGCGAGGGGCCAATCCTCGCAGGGCGGACGACACAAGGCCTCCTCAGGGGCGGCCTCACCAGGCAGGCTTGCGAGGAGGCGGAGAAATCAAGGCGAGGCGTACCTCGCGAGGTGCTCATGACGCAAGCCATGAAGATCAAGACCAGGCGGGCGCCAGCTTGCGTAGTGTCCTTGTTTCCTCTTTGGTGCAAAGGGGGAAAGCGCAGGCATGGAGTACCGAGGCATCAGGCAAAGGTTTCCATATCGGTGCAATGAGACCAAGACCAGCAGGACGGCAGGACGGAGGTCACCGTGGAGCCCAAGACGGCATCATCACCAGTGCCTTTGGCAGTCGAAGACCACCTTTAGTCAGGATAGCTTGTACTAGCTGTGCCCTTTCAAAATGGCTGTTGTTGGCCATGGAAAAGTCATATTACAGCAGACACAATGCAAAAACAAAATATGAATTGGTTTGCTATAGTACTTAGAGTGGTGATTTTCTTTATTATACTAACGGATCTTACCGAGTTTTCTGTTGAAGTTTTGTGTGGATGAAGTGTCTAAACGAGGAGGTCTCGATATGAGGAAAAGGAAGAGAGGCAAGAGCTCAAGCTTGGGGATGCCCGAGGCACCCCAAGTAAATATTCAAGGAGAATCAAGCATCTAAGATTGGGGATGCCCCGGAAGGCATCCCCTCTTTCTTCAACAAGTATCGGTATGTTTTCGTATTCGTTTCATTCGTGCATTATGTGCAAGTCTTGGAGCGTCTTTCACATTTAGTTTTCATTTTTCTTTTATGCACCATGCTAGTATGAGATAGTCCTTGGTTGATTTATAGAATGCTCATTTCACTTCACTTAAATATTTTGAGTATGGCTTTATAGAATGCTTCACATGCTTCACTTATATCATTTGAAGATTGGATTGCATGTTTCCCTTTACATAGAAAACCACCATTTGTAGAATGCTCTTTTGCTTCGCTTATATTTGTTAGAGCGTGGGCATATCTTTTGTAGAAAGAATTAAACTCTCTTGCTTCACTTATATCAATTCAGAGAGATGACAGGAATTGGTCATTCACATGGTTAGTCATAAAATCCTACATAAACTTGTAGATCGCTGAATATGATATGTTTGATTCCTTGCAATAGTTTTGCGATATAAAGGTGGTGATATTAGAGTCATGCTAGTGGGTGGTTGTGGATTGTAGAGACACTTGTGTTGAGGTTTGCAAGTCCCGTAGCATGCATGTATGGTAACCGTTGTGTGACAAATTTGAAGCATGGGGTGTTTCTTTGATTGTCTTCCTTATGAGTGGTGGTCGGGGACGAGCAATGGTCTTTTCCTACCAATCTATCCCCCTAGGGGCATGCGTAGTAGTAGTTTGCTTCGAGGGCTAATAAACTTTTGCAATAAGTATATGAGTTCTTTATGACTAATTTGAGTCCATGGATTATACGCACTTTTACCTTTCCATCATTGCTAGCCTCTTCGGTACCGTGCATTGCCCTTTCTCACCTCGAGAGTTGGTGCAAACTTCGCCGGTGCATCCAAACCCCGTGATACAATACACTCTATCACACATAAGCCTCCTTATATCTTCCTCAAAACAGCCACCATACCTACCTATCATGGCATTTCCATAGCCATTCCGAGATATATTGCCATGCAACTTCCATCATCATCATCTACATGACTTGAGCATTTATTGTCATATTGCTTTGCATGATCGTAAGATAGCTAGCATGATGTTTTCATGGCTCGTCCGGTTTTTTATGTCATTGCTACGCTAGATCATTGCACATCCCGGTACACCGCCGGAAGCATTCATATAGAGTCATATCTTTGTTCAGTATCGAGTTGTAATATCGAGTTGTAAGTAAATAGAAGTGTGATGATCATCATTATAGAACATTGCCCCATAAAAAAAGAAAAAGAAAAAAAGAAAAAAAGGAAAGGCCAAAGAAGCCTAAAGAAAAAAGGGGGCCAAAGAAGCCCACCCAAAAAGAAAAAAAGAAAAAAAAGAAGAAAAAAAGAAAAAGAAAAGGGGCAATGTTACTATCCTTTTTCCACACTTGTGCTTCAGAGTAGCACCATGTTCTTCATATAGAGAGTCTCCTATGTTATCACTTTCATATACTAGTGGGAATTTTCATTATAGAACTTGGCTTGTATATTCCAACGATGGGCTTCCTCAAATGCCCTAGGTCTTCATGAGCAAGCAAGTTGGATGCACACCCACTTAGTTTCTTTTGTTGAGCTTTCATACACTTATAGCTCTTAGTGCATCTGTTGCATAGCAATCCCTACTCCTCGCATTGACATCAATTGATGGGCATCTCCATAGCCCGTTGATTAGCCGTGTCAATGCGAGACTTTCTCCCTTTTTGTCTTCTCCACATAACCCCCACCATCATATTCTATTCCACCTATAGTGCTATATCCATGGCTTGCGCTCATGTATTGCATGAGGGTTGAAAAAGCTGAAGCGCGCTAAAAAGTATGAACCAATTGCTCAGCTTGTCACCGGGTTGTGCATGATGGGAGCATTTTGTGTGACGAAAATAAAACATGGCCAAACTATATGATTTTGTAGGGATAAGCTTGCTTTTGCCTTGTTGTTTTGAAAAGACACGATTGCTTTATTAGTACGCTCGAAGTATTATTGTTTTTATGTAAAATGATAGACTATTGCTTTGAATCACTCGTGTCTTAATATTCATGCCATGATTAGATTACATGATCAAGATTATGCTAGGTAGCATTCCACATCAAAAATTATCTTTTTTATCATTTACCTACTCGAGGACGAGCAGGAATTAAGCTTGGGGATGCTGATACGTCTCTGTCGTATCTATAATTTTTGATTGTTCCATGCCAATATTCTTCAACTTTTATATACTTTTGGCAACTTTTTATATTATTTTTTGGGACTAACATATTGATATAGTGCCCAGTGCCAGTTCCTGTTTGTTGCATGTTTTATGTTTCATAGAAACCCAATATCAACGGAGTCCAAATGGGATAAAAACGGACGGAGAATTATTTTGGAATATTTGTTATTTTTGGGAGGAAGAATCAACGCGAAACGGTGCCCGAGGTGGCCACGAGAGTGGCCCACGCCACCACTACAGGTGGGCACGACCCCCACTCTTGTGGGCCACCCGTAAGGCGGTTGATGCCCTTCTTTGGCCGCAAGAAAGCTAATTTTTGGAAAACGATCTGGGCGAAGATTTCAATCCAATCGGAGTTATGGATCTCCAGATAGAAAGGAAACGGTTTCCAGGGCAGAATTCCAGAACGCAGAAACATAGAGATAGATCCAATCTCGGAGGGGCTCTCGCCCATCCCACGCCATGGGAGCCAAGGACCAGAGGGGAAACCCTTCTCCCATCTAGGGAGAAGGTCAAGGAAGAAGAAGAAGAAGGGGGGCTCTCTCCCCCTTGCTTCCGGTGGCGCCGAACGCCACCGGGGGCCATCATCATCACCGCGATCTTCACCAACACCTCCACCATCTTCACCAACATCTCCATCACCTTCCCCCATCTATATCCAGCAGTCCACTCTCCCGCAACCCGCTGTACCCTCTACTTGAACATGGTGCTTTATGCTTCATATTATTTTCCAATGATGTGTTGCCATCCTATGATGTCTGAGTAGATTTTCGTTGTCCTACCGGTGATTGATGAATTGCTATGATTGGTTTGAGTTGCATGTTTTATTATTGGCGCTATCCTATTGTGCCCTCCGTGTCGCACAAGCATGAGGGATTCCCACTATAGGGTTTGCAATATGTTTATGATTTGTTTATGGTGGGTGGCGTGAGTGACAGAAGCACAGACCCGAGTAAGTAGGTTGTTTGCGTATGGGATAAAGGGGACTTGATACTTTAATGCTATGGTTGGGTTTTACCTTAATGAATCTTTAGTAGTTGCGGATGCTTGCTAGAGTTCCAATCATAAGTGCATATGATCCAAGAAGAGAAAGTATGTTAGCTTATGCCTCTCCCTCAAATAGAATTGCAATAGTGATTACCGGTCTAGTAACGTAGTCAATTGCTTAGGGGCAATTCCACAACTCCTACCACCACTTTTCCACACTCGCTATATTTACTTTATTGCATCTTTATCTAAACAGCCCCTAGTTTTTATTTACACGTTCTTTATTATCTTGCAAACATATCCAACAACACCTACAAAGTACTTCTAGTTTCATACTTGTTCTAGGTAAAGTGAACGTCAAGCGTGCGTAGAGTCGTATCAGTGGCCGATAGGACTGGAGAGAGTATTTGTTCTACCTTTAGCTCCTCATTGGGTTCAACACTCTTACTTATTGGAAGAGGCTACAACTATCCCGTATACTTGCGGGTCATCAGCGACCAAGCCTATTACGAGGGACAACAAAGCTTTTGTTCATTTAACAAAAAGCCCCCAAGTAATACTTCGATCCAGGCATACAAGCCGGATCAGTAGGATAGTCACAACTATGCTCAATGAGCAGGCATCCCCCAAGTTTTTGCAATCAAGGCGTACAAGCCGGATCAACAGGGTCATAGCTGTGCTCAATGAGCAGGAAGCCCCAAGTGACCTTATGAAGTAAATAAAGACTCAATTCTCAGAAACGAAATGACAGAGGCCTTGAATCATCAGGGATGCCGGTTTTATTATACTTATCATAATATATACATTGATAAAAATATGTACATCACAAGAGCTAGTGGCTCAGGTGTAATAAGGCCAAAGATGATCAATATTCCACGGCCGGTGGGTCTCCACCTCCGATGTGCGTGAGTCCATGTGTTCTCGAACATCGATAAGGTAGTATGACCCATTGCTCAGATTCTTGCTGACCACAAACGGTCCTTCCCAAGGTGGGGATAGCTTGTGCATGTCAGTTTGATACTGGATGAGACGGAGAACAAAATCTCCTTCTTGAAAGGTCCTGGTCTTAACCCGGCGGCTGTGATAACGACGCAGATCTTGCTGGTAAATCGCCGAACGAGCCGCCGCAAGGTCACGCTCCTCATCTAATGTCGGTATTCTGGGAACGGGGGTCCCCAGACTTGCCTACCTGCGGCCTGCAGCGTGTCTCAGCCAGTGGCCCAATAGGGCCCGTCTTCATCAACAAACACTCAAGACCCTCGCGAGGGGCCAATCCTCGCAGGGCGGACAACACAAGGCCTCCTCAGGGGCGGCCTCACCAGGCAGGCTTGCGAGGAGGCGGAGAAATCAAGGCGAGGCGTACCTCGTGAGGTGCTCATGACGCAAGCCATGAAGATCAAGACCAGGCGGGTGCCAGCTTGCGTAGTGTCCTTGTTTACTCTTTGGTGCAAAGGGGGAAAGCGCAGGCATGGAGTACCGAGGCATCAGGCAAAGGTTTCCATATCGGTGCAATGAGACCAAGACCAGCAGGACGGCAGGACGGAGGTCACCGTGGAGCCCAAGACGGCATCATCACCAGTGCCTTTGGTAGTCGAAGACCACCTTTAGTGAGGATAGCTTGTAGCTTGTACTAGCTGTCCCCTTTCAAAATGGCTGTTGTTGGCTCCCTTCCCGCTCAATATTTGGGAAGAGTACCAGGGCCTCTATAAATAGGGCTAGCCACCACAATAGAAGGCAATCTCATCTGGAGCCAAGAGAGACGGATCAACTCCTCTCCAAACACACCACCACAAGAACACCTCTCCTCGCGAGGATGTTCTTCCTCTCTACTGTTCATCATCAGCAAAAGAGGCAATCCACCACACCACACACTGGATTAGGGTATTACACCACAACGGTGGCCCGAACTAGTATAAACCTCGTGTCGCTTGTGTTGTTCATCATGCTAGCTTAGAAATCACGACGAGGTTGTGGGCGTGTTTCGGTAGGGAGAAGATCTTCATGCGCACCCCAGAGTTCGAACTTTAAGGGTTTTGCCGGAACCCGATATCCGACATCTAACAGGTCAATAGCATCCTGACATGCTTTCTCATTATCAGCTTCAACATAAGCCGCCACACGAGGCGAGTTGTGACGTATATCACTAGGGAGAACTGCCTCAGCTCCATAAACCATGAAGAAAGGCGTGTAACCCGTAGACCTGTTGGGGGCGGTATTGATACTCCAAATCACTGAAGGCATCTCCTCCACCCAACAACCCGGTGTCCTCTGCAAAGGGACCATAAGCCGGGGCTTGATACCTCTCAAGATTTCTTGATTAGCTCGTTCAGCTTGACCATTAGACTGGGGGCGAGCCACCGATGACACATCAAGCCGGATATGCTCTTGTTGACAAAATTCTTTCATTGCTCCCTTAGACAGATTAGTACCATTATCAGTGATGATACTATGAGGATATCCAAAATGAAAGATCACCTTCTTGATGAATTGAACCGCAATGGCTGCATCACATTTGCTGACCGGCTCAGCCTCAATCCACTTTGTAAACTTGTCAACTGCTACCAAGAGGTGAGTCTTTTATCCTTAGACCTTTTGAAAGGCCCAACCATATCCAGCCCCCAGACTGCAAACAACCAAGTAATTGAAATCATCCTCAATTCTTGAGCCGGCACATGAGCTCGTCGTGAAAATTTCTAACATCCATGACACTTACTGACCAGATCTTCTGCATCAGCATGAGCCGTCAGCCAATTAAACCCATGGCGAAAAGCTTTAACAATGAGAGTCTTAGAGCCGACATGATGACCACAATCTCCTTCATGAATGTCCTTTAAAATTTCACGGCCCTCCTCAGGAGAAACACATCGTTGAAACACTCCAGTAACACTACATCTGTGGAGCTCACCCTTGACAATAGTCATTGACTTAGACCTCCGGGTTATCTGCCTGGCCAAGGTTTCATCCTCAAGTAAGTCACCCCGGGTCATATAAGCTAGATATGGAATAGTCCAATTAGGAATAGCACGGAGAGCCGCTACCAACTGTGCCTCCGGGTCACGAACTGCCAAGTCCTCCTCTGCAGGCAACTTTACTGATGGTGAAGGAAATATGCCCTAGAGGCAATAATAAAGTTATTATTTATTTCCTCATATCATGATAAATGTTTATTATTCATGCTAGAATTGTATTAACCGGAAACATGATACATGTGTGAATACATAGACAAACTTATAGTCACTAGTATGCCTCTACTTGACTAGCTCATTAATCAAAGATGGTTATGTTTCCTAACCATAGACATGTGTTGTCATTTGATTAATGGGATCACAACATTAGGAGAATGATGTGATTGACATGACCCATTCCATTAGCTTAGCACTTGATCGTTCAGTATACTGCTATTGCTTTCTTCATGACTTATACAAGTTCCTGTAACTATGAGAATTATGCAACTCCCGTTTACCGGAGGAACACTTTGGGTACTACCAAACGTCACAACGTAACTGGGTGATTATAAAGTAGTACTACAGGTGTCTCCGAAGCTACATGTTGAGTTGGCGTATTTCGAGATTAGGTTTTGTCACTCCGATTGTCAGAGAGGTATCTCTGGGCCCTCTCGGTAATACTCATCACTTAAGCCTTGCAAGAATTATAACTAATGAGTTAGTTATGAGATGATGTATTACAGAACGAGTAAAGAGACTTGCCGGTAACAAGATTGAACTAGGTATTGGATACCGATGATCAAATCTCGGGCAAGTAACATACCGATGACAAAGGGAACAACGTATGTTGTTATGCAGTTTGACCGATAAAGATCTTCATAGAACATGTAGGAACCAATATGGGCATCCAGGTCCCACTATTGGTTATTGACTGAGAATAGTTTTAGGTCATGTCTACATAGTTCTCGAACCCGTAGGGTCCGCACGCTTAACGTTTCGATGACAATTTTATTATGAGTTTATAAGTTTTGATGTACCGAAGTTTGTTCGGAGTCCCGGATGTGATCACGGACATGACAAGGAGTCCCGGAATAGTCGAGACATAAAGATTGATATATTGGAAGCCTATGTTTGGACATCGGAATGGTTCCGGGTGAAATCGGCATTTTACTGGAGTACCGGGAGATTACCGGAACCCCCCGGGGGGTTATTGGGCCTACATGGGCCTCGAGGGAGAAGAGGGAAGCAGGCAGGAGGGGGCCGCGCGCCCCTCCCCTTCCTAGTCCGAATAGGACAAGAGAAGGGGGGCAGCGCCCCCCCTTTCCTTCTCCTCTTCCTCCTCTCCCCCCCCCCTCTCCTACTCCTACTTGGAAAGAGGGAGTCCTACTCCCGGTGGGAGTAGGAATCCCCCCCTTGGCGCGCCCTCTTGGCCGGACGCCTCCTCCCCCCTGGCTCCTTTATATACGGGGGTAGGGGGGCACCCCATAGACACAGAAGTTGATCTACGGATCGTTCCTTAGCCGTGTGCGGTGCCCCCCTCCACCATATTCCACCTCGGTCATATCGTTGCGGAGTTTAGGCAAAGCCCTGCGCCGGTAGAACATCATCATCGTCACCACGCCGTCGTGCTGACGGAACTCATCTCCGGAGCTCTGCTGGATCGGAGGCCAGAGATCGTCATCGAGCTGAACATGTGCTGAACTCGGAGGCCCCGTACGTTCGGTGCTTGGATCGGTCGGATCGTGAAGACGTACGACTACATCAACCGCGTTGTGATAATGCTTCCGCTTACGGTCTACGAGGGTACGTAGACATACACTCTCCCCTCTCGTTGCTATGCCATCACCATGATCTCGCGTGTGCGTAGGAATTTTTTTGAAATTACTACGTTCCCCAATAGTGGCATCCGAGCTTAGGTTTTATGCATTGATGTTATATGCACGAGTAGGACACAAGTGAGTTGTGGGCGATACAAGTCATACTGCTTACCAACATGTCATACTTTGATTCGGCGGTATTGTGAGATGAAGCGGCCCAGGCCGACATTACACGTACGCTTACGCGAGACTGGTTTAACCGTTACGAGCACTCGTGCTTAAAGGTGGCTGGCGGGTGTCTGTCTCTCTCACTTTAGCTGAATCGAGTGTGGCTACGCCCGGTCCTTGCGAAGGTTAAAACAGCACCAACTTGACGAACTATCGTTGTGGTTTTTGATGCGTAGGTAAGAACGGTTCTTGCTCAGCCCGTAGCAGCCACGTAAAATTTGCAACAACAAAGTAGAGGACGTCTAACTTGTTTTTGCAGGGCATGTTGTGATGTGATATGGTCAAGACGTGATGCTATATTTTATTGTATGAGATGATCATGTTTTGTAACCGAAGTTATCGGCAACTGGTAGGAGCCATATGGTTGTCGCTTTATTGTATGAAATGCAAACGCCCTGTAATTGCTTTACTTTATCACTAAGCGGTAGCGATAGTCGTAGAAGCAATAGATGGCGTAACGACAACGATGCTACGATGGAGATCAAGGTGTCGCGCTGGTGACCATGGTGATCATGACGGTGCTTCAAAGATGGAGATCACAAGCACAAGATGATGATGGCCATATCATATCACTTATATTGATTGCATGTGATGTTTATCCTTTATGCATCTTATCTTGCTTTGATTGACGGTAGCATTTTAAGATGATCTCTCACTAATTATCAAGAAGTGTTCTCCCTGAGTATGCACCGTTTCGAAAGTTCTTCGTGCTGAGACACCACATGATGATCGGGTGTGATAGGCTCTACGTTCAAATACAACGGGTGCAAAACAGTTGCACACGCGGAATACTCAGGTTATACTTGACGAGCCTAGCATATACAGATATGGCCTCGGAACACGGAGACCGAAAGGTCGAACGTGAATCATATAGTAGATATGATCAACATAGCGATGTTCACCATTGAAACTACTCCATCTCACGTGATGATCGGACATGGTTTAGTTGATTTGGATCACGTGATCACTTAGATGACTAGAGAGATGTCTGTCTAAGTGGGAGTTCTTGAGTAATATGATTAATTGAACTTAAATTTATCATGAACTTAGTACCTGATAGTATTTTGCTTGTCTATGTTTGTTTGTAGATAGATGGCTCGTGCTGTTGTTCCGTTGAATTTTAATGTGTTCCTTGAGAAAGCAAAGTTGAAAGATGATGGTAGCAATTACACGGACTGGGTCCGTAACCTGAGGATTATCCTCATTGCTGCACAGAAAAGTTACGTCCTGGAAGCACCGCTGGGTGCCAGGCCTGCTGCTGATGCAACTGACGACGTTAAGAACGTCTGGCAGAGCAAAGCTGATGACTACTCGATAGTTCAGTGTGCCATGCTTTACGGCTTAGAACCGGGTATTCAACGACGTTTTGAACGTCATGGAGCATATGAGATGTTCCAGGAGTTGAAGTTAATATTTCAAGAAAATGCCCGGATTGAGAGATACGAACTCTCCAATAAGTTCTATAGCTGCAAGATGGAGGAGAATAGTTCTGTCAGTGAACACATACTCAAAATGTCTGGGTATAATAATCACTTGATTCAACTGGGAGTTAATCTTCTTGATGATAGTGTCATTGACAGAATTCTCCAATCACTGCCACCAAGCTACAAGAGCTTCGTGATGAACTATAATATGCAAGGGATGAACAAGACTATTCCCGAGCTCTTCGCAATGCTGAAAGCTGCGGAGGTAGAAATCAAGAAGGAGCATCAAGTGTTGATGGTTAACAAAACCACCAGTTTCAAGAAGAAGGGCAAAGGGAAGAAAAAGGGGAACTTCAAAAAGAACGGCAAGCAAGTTGCTGCTCAAGAGAAGAAACCCAAGTCTGGACCTAAGCCTGAGACTGAGTGCTTCTACTGCAAGCAGACTGGACACTGGAAGCGGAACTGCCCCAAGTATTTGGCGGACAAGAAGGATGGCAAAGTGAACAAAGGTATATGTGATATACATGTTATTGATGTGTACCTTACTAATGCTTGCAGTAGCACCTGGGTATTTGATACTGGTTCTGTTGCTAATATTTGCAACTCGAAACAGGGACTACGGATTAAGCGAAGATTAGCTAAGGACGTGGTGACGATGCGCGTGGGAAATGGTCCAAAGTCGATGTGATCGCGGTCGGCACGCTACCTCTACATCTACCATCGAGATTAGTATTAGACCTAAATAATTGTTATTTGGTGCCAGCGTTGAGCATGAACATTATATCTGGATCTTGTTTGATGCGAGACGGTTATTCATTTAAATCAGAGAATAATGGTTGTTCTATTTGTATGAGTAATATCTTTTATGGTCATGCACCCTTGAAGAGTGGTCTATTTTTATTGAATCTCGATAGTAGTGATACACATATTCATAGTGTTGAAACCAAAAGATGCAGAGTTGATAATGATAGTGCAACTTATTTGTGGCACTGCCGTTTGGGTCATATCGGTGTAAAGCGCATGAAGAAACTCCATACTGATGGGCTTTTGGAATCACTTGATTATGAATCACTTGGTACTTGCGAACCGTGCCTTATGGGCAAGATGACTAAAACGCCATTCTCCGGTACAATGGAGAGAGCAACAGATTTGTTGGAAATCATACATACAGATGTATGTGGTCCAATGAATGTTGAAGCTCGTGGCGGATATCGTTATTTTCTCACCTTCACAGATGATTTGAGCAGATATGGGTATATCTACTTAATGAAACACAAGTCTGAAACATTTGAAAAGTTCAAAGAATTTCAGAGTGAAGTGGAAAATCATCGTAACAAGAAAATAAAGTTTCTACGATCTGATCGTGGAGGAGAATATTTGAGTTACGAGTTTGGTCTACACTTGAAACAATGCGGAATAGTTTCGCAACTCACGCCACCTGGAACACCACAACGAAATGGTGTGTCCGAACGTTGTAATCGTACTTTACTTGATATGGTGCGATCTATGATGTCTCTTACTGATTTACCTCTATCGTTTTGGGGTTATGCTTTAGAGACGGCCGCATTCACGTTAAATAGGGCACCATCAAAATCCGTTGAGACGATGCCTTATGAACTATGGTTTGGCAAGAAACCAAAGTTGTCGTTTCTTAAAGTTTGGGGCTGTGATGCTTATGTGAAGAAACCTCAACCAGATAAGCTCGAACCCAAATCAGAGAAATGTGTCTTCAGAGGATACCCAAAGGAGACTATTGGGTACACCTTCTATCACAGATCTGAAGGCAAGATTTTCGTTGCTAAATTCGGATCCTTTCTAGAGAAGGAGTTTCTCTCAAAAGAAGTGAGTGGGAGGAAAGTAGAACTTGACGAGATAACTGTATCTACTCCCTTATTGGAAAGTAGTTCATCACAAGAACCGGTTCCTGTGACAACTACACCAATCAGTGAGGAAGCTAATGATATTGATCATGAAACTTCAGATCAAGTTTCTACAGAACCTCGTAGGTCTACCAGAGTAAGATCCGCACCAGAGTGGTACGGTAATCCTATTCTGGAAGTCATGTTACTTGACCATGATGAACCTACGAACTATGAGGAAGCGATGATGAGCCCAGATTCCGCAAAATGGCTAGAGGCCATGAAATCTGAGATGGGATCCATGTATGAAAACAAAGATGGACTTTGGTTGACTTGCCCGATGATCGGCAAGCTATTGAGAATAAATGGATCTTTAAGAAGAAGACTGATGCTGATGGTAATGTAACTGTCTATAAAGCTCGACTTGTTGCGAAAGGTTTTCGACAAGTTCAAGGGGTTCACTACGATGAGACTTTCTCACCCGTAGCGATGCTTAAGTCTGTCCGAATCATGTTAGCTATTGCTGCATTTCATGATTATGAAATTTGGCAAATGGATGTCAAGACTGCATTCTTGAATGGATTTCTAGAAGAAGAGTTGTATATGATGCAACCGGAAGGTTTTGTTGATCCAAAAGGTGCTAACAAAGTGTGCAAGCTCCAGCGTTCCATTTATGGACTGGTGCAAGCATCTCGGAGTTGGAATAAACGCTTTAATAGTGTGATCAAAGCATATGGTTTTATACAGACTTTTGGAGAAGCCTGTATTTACAAGAAAGTGAGTGGGAGCTCTGTAGCATTTCTGATTTTATATGTAGATGACATATTATTAATTGGAAATGATATAGAATTTCTGGATAGCATAAAGGGATACTTGAATAAAAGTTTTTCAATGAAAGACCTCGGTGAAGCTGCTTACATATTGGGCATCAAGATCTATAGAGATAGATCAAGACGCTTAATAGGACTTTCACAAAGCACATACCTTGACAAAATTTTGAAAAAGTTCAAAATGGATCAGGCAAAGAAAGGTTTCTTGCCTGTGCTACAAGGTGTGAAGTTGAGTCAAACTCAATGCCCGACCACAGCAGAAGATAGAGAGAAAATGAAAGATGTTCCCTATGCTTCAGCCATAGGCTCTATCATGTATGCAATGCTGTGTACCAGGCCTGATGTATGCTTAGCAATAAGCTTGGCAGGAAGGTACCAAAGTAATCCAGGAGTGGATCACTGGACAACGGTCAAGAACATCCTGAAATACCTGAAAAGGACTAAGGATATGTTTCTCGTGTATGGAGGTGACAAAGAGCTAGTCGTAAATGGTTACGTCAATGCAAGCTTTGACACTGATCTGGACGATTCTAAATCGCAAACCGGATACGTATTTTTATTAAACGGTGGAGCTGTAAGTTGGTGCAGTTCTAAACAAAGCATCGTGGCGGGATCTACATGTGAAGCGGAGTACATAGCTGCTTCTGAAGCAGCAAATGAAGGAGTCTGGATGAAGGAGTTCATTTCCGATCTAGGTGTCATACCTAGTGCATTGGGACCAATGAAGATCTTCTGTGACAATACTAGTGCAATTGCCTTGGCAAAGGAATCCAGATTTCACAAGAGGACCAAGCACATCAAGAGACGCTTCAATTCCATTCGGGACCAAGTCCAAGTGGGAGACATAGAGATTTGCAAGATACATACGGATCTGAATGTTGCAGACCCGTTGACTAAGCCTCTCTCACGAGCAAAACATGATCAGCACCAAGACTCCATGGGTGTTAGAATCATTACTATGTAATCTAGATTATTGACTCTAGTGCAAGTGGGAGACTGAAGGAAATATGCCCTAGGGGCAATAATAAAGTTATTATTTATTTCCTCATATCATGATAAATGTTTATTATTCATGCTAGAATTGTATTAACCGGAAACATGATACATGTGTGAATACATAGACAAACTTATAGTCACTAGTATGCCTCTACTTGACTAGCTCATTAATCAAAGATGGTTATGTTTCCTAACCATAGACATGTGTTGTCATTTGATTAATGGGATCACATCATTAGGAGAATGATGTGATTGACATGACCCATTCCATTAGCTTAGCACTTGATCGTTTAGTATACTGCTATTGCTTTCTTCATGACTTATACAAGTTCCTGTAACTATGAGAATTATGCAACTCCCGTTTACCGGAGGAACACTTTGGGTACTACCAAACGTCAGAACGTAACTGGGTGATTATAAAGGAGTACTACAGGTGTCTCCGAAGGTACATGTTGAGTTGGCGTATTTCGAGATTAGGTTTTGTCACTCCGATTGTCGGAGAGGTATCTCTGGGCCCTCTCGGTAATACTCATCACTTAAGCCTTGCAAGCATTATAACTAATGAGTTAGTTATGAGATGATGTATTACAGAACGAGTAAAGAAACTTGCCGGTAACGAGATTGAACTAGGTATTGGATACCGACGATCAAATCTCGGGCAAGTAACATACCGATGACAAAGGGAACAACGTATGTTGTTATGCGGTTTGACCGATAAAGATCTTCGTAGAACATGTAGGAACCAATATGGGCATCCAGGTCCCGCTATTGGCTATTGACCGAGAATAGTTTTAGGTCATGTCTACATAGTTCTCGAACCCGTAGGGTCCGCACGCTTAACGTTTCGATGGCAGTTTTATTATGAGTTTATAAGTTTTGATGTACCGAAGTTTGTTCGGAGTCCCGGATGTGATCACGTACATGACGAGGAGTCTCAGAATGGTCGAGACATAAAGATTGATTTATTGGAAGCCTATGTTTGGACATCGGAATGGTTCCGGGTGAAATCGGTATTTTACCGGAGTACCGGGAGGTTACCGGAACCCCCCGGGGGGTTATTGGGCCTACATGGGCCTCGAGGGAGAAGAGGGAAGGAGGCAGGAGGGGGCCGGCGCCCCCCTTTCCTTCTTCTCTTCCTCCTCTTTCCCCCCCTCTCCTACTCCTACTTGGAAAGAGGGAGTCCTACTCCCGGTGGGAGTAGGACTCCCCCCCTTGGCGCGCCCTCTTGGCCGGCCGCCTCCTCCCCCTAGCTCCTTTATATACGGGGGCGGGGGGGCACCCCATAGACACAGAAGTTGATCTACGGATCGTTCCTTAGCCGTGTGCGGTGCCCCCCTCCACCATATTCCACCTCGATCATATCGTCACGGAGTTTAGGCAAAGCCCTGCGCCGGTAGAACATCATCATCGTCACCACGCCGTCGTGCTGACGGAACTCATCTCCGGAGCTCTGCTGGATCGAAGGCCGGAGATCGTCATCGAGCTGAACGTGTGCTGAACTCGGAGGCCCCGTACGTTCGGTGCTTGGATCGGTCGGATCGTGAAGATGTACGACTACATCAACCGCGTTGTGATAACGCTTCCGCTTACGGTCTACGAGGGTACGTAGACATACACTCTCCCCTCTCGTTGCTATGCCATCACCATGATCTTGCGTGTGCGTAGGAAATTTTTTGAAATTACTACGTTCCCCAACAGATGGGTTATGCAAAACATCAAGGAAAACATTAGGGGGGACCGGTTTACGCTGAGACCCTAGCCGGCTTAAGGCATCACCTGAGGGAGTCCTAGATTAAGGGGTCCTCGGACGACCGGACTATATACATGGGCCACACTGTTGGGCTATGAAGATACAAGACAAAAGACTTCTTCCCGTGTCCGGATGGGACTCTCCTTTGTGTGGAAGGCAAGCTTGGCGATTCGGATATGTAGATTCCTTTCTCTGTAACTGACTTTGTACAACCCTAGCTACCTCCGGTGTCTATATAAACCGGAGGGTTTAGTCCATAGGGCACAATCATAATCCCATAGGCTAGACTTCTAGGGTTTAGCCATTATGATCTCGTGGTAGATCAACTCTTGTAATACTCATATTCTTCAAGATCAATCAAGCAGGAAGTAGGGTATTACCTCTATAGAGAGGGCCCAAACCTGGGTAAACATTGTGCCCCCCGTCTCCTGTTACCATCAACCTTAGATGCACAGTTCGGGACCCCCTACCCGAGATCCGCTGGTTTTGACACCGACATTGGTGCTTTCATTGAGAGTTCTGCTGCATCGTCACCAAAAGGTTTGATGGCCCCATCAATCATCTACACCAATGCAGTCCAGGGGGAGATTTTCCTCCTCGGACAGATCTTCGTATTCGGCGGCTTCGCACTTCGGGCCGACTCGCTTGGCCATCTGGAGAAGATCGACAGCTACGCCCCTGGCCATCGGGTCAGATTTGGAGGCTTGAATTACGTGGCCGATATCCGCGGAGACTTGATCTTCGACGGATTCGAGCCCATGACGGCCGCTCCCTGTCACCTCGATGAACATGACCTAAATCTATCATCGGACCATGCTCAGGAGATAGCACCTACAACTGCTCTGGTCCTAGATCCGGAGCAGATCGCGCCATCCGAGGACGGGATGCTCAACCCCGCCGCAGAAGCCGTAGACTCAGCGGCGATAGAGCTGCACATAGACCCAACCTCAAGTGGGCCCTGTGTCATCGGAACCTCGGATTAGTCTCCGGAATAGGCTCTGAACCGCGTGCATCCGTGCCCATCGAACCTGATGGGGCGCAGATCATTGAGTTCAGCTCCGCGGACATCTTCCGGCACAAGCCTTTTGGCGATGTGCTGAACTCATTAAGAGCCCTCTCCTTATCAGGGTAATCTCAGCCGAACTATGTCCGACTTGAATGGGAAGCCGATGACGGAGAATTTCGTTTCCCACCCACCACCCACTGCATAGCCACCGTCGAAGACTTAACTGACATGCTTGATTATGACTCCAAATACATCGACAGTATGGACGACGATGCCGGAGAGGAGCAGGCACATCAACCGCCACTTACAGGGCATTGGATAGCCACCTCCTCGTATGACGTATACATGGTGGATACACCAAAAGAGAACAATGACGACGATGAGAAGGATCCAGTTGAGGAGAAACCTCCTGAGATACAACCAAAGCATCGACGACAGCGGCGCCGCTCTAAACCCTGTCGTGGAAAAAACAACAGTACCGGCACAGGAGAAAATAACACTCCGGATGATGCCGAAGACAATGAAGATCCCGTGGAGCCAACGTCCAAACAAGACGAACGACACGATGGGCGAGCTAGCCCTGATGAACATGCCGCGAATGAAGATGCGTAGGACAGTAACTACCTTGCGCTCTCTGAGGACGAGGTGAGCCTCGACGACGAAGATTTATCGTGCCTGAGGAGCCTGTCGAGCAGGAGCTTTTTAAGCACCGGCTAATAGCCACTGCAAGGAGCCTAAAAAAGAAGCAGCAATAGCTTCAAGCTGATCAGGATCTGCTCAATAATAGATGGACCGACATCCTGACAGCCGAGGGATACGGCCTTGAACGCCCAACAAAAAGTTACCCGAAGCGCAAATTGTTACCTCAGTTTGATGACGAGGCACTGGAGCCCGTCCTTCCAGCACATAATGCGGCTGACCGACCACCACGTGGCTGGGACAAATCGGCAACTCGAGCCGAACAACAGCCCTCACCACCTCGTCGTAAAAACAGAAATACAACAGCTCGGGGGTATACATATGACCTGCGGCATGACTTGGAAAACAAAGCAGGCCAGACCAGATCGATCTACGGATCGCGGGGGCATGCCCAGATGCGCGATGATGGCCACCAGGCTGGACGTGGCAAATATAACCACATCCGGGCCGAAAACCGCAGATGAACTCCATCCGAGCTATGTCACGACTTGGCCCAATATAGAGGCGCCGCGCACCCCCTTTGCTTCACTGGCGAAGTAATGGAGCATGAATTCCCGGAAGGGTTTAAACCCGTAAACATCGAATCATATGATGGGACAACAGACCCCGCGGTATGGATTGAGGATTTTCTTCTCCATATTCATATGGCCCGCGGTGATGATCTTCATGCCATCAAACACCTCCCGCTAAAACTCAAGGGACCATCTTGACACTGGTTGAACAGTCTGCCCAAAAACTCCATAGGCAGCTGGGAGGACTTGGAAAAAGCCTTTCTTGACAACTTTCAATGCACATATGTCTGACCTCCAGATGGCAACGACCTAAGTCATAGAGTTCAACAGCCCGGATAGTCAGCCAGGAAATTCTGGACCAGGTTCTTAACTAAAAAGAACTAGATAGTCAACTGTCCGGATGCTGAAGCCGTATCGACCTTTAAGCATAGCATCCATGACGAATGGCTCGCATGACACCTTGGCCAAGAAAAACCGAAGTCCATGGCAGCCCTCACGACACTTATGACCCACTTTTGTGCGGGTGAGGATAGCTGGCTAGCCCGTAGCAATAATCATGCAAGCAAACCTGGCACTTCCGAGTCTAGAAACAGCAACGGCAAGCCTTGACGCAACAGACACAAGCATCGATGCAACGCTGACAACACCGAAGACACAGCTGTCAACGCCGGATTCAGTGGCTCTAAGTCCGATCAGCGGAAGAAGCCATATAAGAGAAACAATCTGGGCCCGTCTAGTTTGGACCGCATACTCGATCATCCATGTCAAATCCATGGCACTCCTGATAAACCAACCAATCGTACCAACAGAGAATGTTGTGTCTTCAAACAGGCCGGCAAGTTAAATGCCGAGAACAAGGAGAAGGGGTCGCAAAGCGATGATGATGATGAGGAGCCCTGGCCACCGAACACAGGGGGACAAAAGAAGTCCCCCCCCCCCAAGTTAAAATGGTAAACATGATATACGCTACCCATATCCCCAAGAGGGAGCGCAAGCGCCACTCAGGGATGTCTACTCAATGGAGCCAGTCGCCCCAAAGTTCAACCCATAGTCGTCCTGTCCGATCACCTTCGATCGCAAGGACCATCCAACCAGTATCCGTCATGGCGGTTCAGCTGCACTGGTCCTTGACCCAATCATTGATGGATTCCACCTTATGCAGGTTCTCATGGATGGTGGCAGTAGCCTGAACCTGCTCTATCAGGATACATTGCGTGGAACGGGTATCGATCCCTCAAGGATCAAGCCCACAAAAACCACCTTTAAAGGTGTCATACCAGATGTAGAGGCCTGCTGTACGGGCTCAATCACACTAGAAGTGGTCTTTGGATCCCCGGATAATTTCCAAAGCAAAGAATTGATCTTCGATATCGTCCCCTTCCGCAGTGGCTATCATGCACTACTCGGACGAACCACATTTGCTCGATTCAGTGCGGTGCCACACTACACTTACCTCAAGCTCAAGATGCCCAGGCCACACGGTGTTATAATAGTCAATGGAAACACGGAACGCTCCCTCCGCACTGAGGAGCACACCGCGGCCCTTGCAGCAGAAGTACAGAGCGGCCTTTTCAGGCATAACTGCAATTCAGCGGACAAGCTCCCGGACACTGTCAAACGAGTCCGAACTACTCCGCAGCAGGACGGTCCAGTTCGTCAAGAGCTTGACTAGCAATTCGGCCTCCACCCAAGTCCCAACCAAACAGTGGCATTTGTACCATGCGTATATAACTTTGCACTCAAAATACCATGGGCATAGACGGAGGCACAACTAGACCGTGGTCCACAATACGGCTCAACCGCTCCTGGACCCGCATACTTTTATTATTTCTTTTTATTTTCAGGTTTCTTTCTTCCCCCAGGCCTTTTCCTGATAACCTGATCATCGGACCTATCAAGGGACGGATACACCAAGAAGGCAAGAAGCTTTGACGTACAAGGGAACCCCCAGGTGGTCTTTGCTAACGATCGTTGTACTTGTTTTAAAAACCCGCACGCAGCTCGCCCTTGGTCGTGGCATGTCAAATAGCCCTATTTGGTTATCGCATTACTCGTACAAATACGCCTTGACGTATTAATCAAATTACAATGGAAAATAATTTGCGGCTCAATGTTTGCGGAGTCAGCCTATTGCTTGATTTTTTCCTTTTCTTTATATCCTTATCAATTACTCCCTTACACTCTGGTACGCCTTATTTGCCAAGGGCTTCATCATACCCCACAATACAACAATAAAGTCCGAACACTTTTACAGTACAGTTCGGCACCCCGAACTTATAGCATTATATGCATCGGCTCCGAATCATGTCTTTGGTCAATAGTTGGGTTGCCCGACTCCTGTGCTTACTACCTTACGTTCCGCTATATCGGCTAGGGTAGTAAAGGGAGAACTACTGCAATTGTGTTCTGGTTCTTCCGGATGAGCACCTCAGTAGAGAAAGCCAAAAACTGACTGTCATGATGCGGCGAGAGCTGGTCAGCTGTTCGAGAGGTTACAAATCTTTAGCGATTTTTTCTCCATTATGTGATGAATCGGTTTTTTTCCGATCAGGCGTGTATAGCGCCCCAAGTTCGGACTTCCAAACACCAGGGGCTGCGCCTAAATTTTTGTTGTCAAACTCCTATGACTAAGTGAGAGTAATAAAGCCACATAGTCCGATTGCCTGGTTCGTTGCGCTAAACACCTCCTTAAAGGACCAAAACCTTGAATAAAGAGTGTTTAGATTTATCCTGAACACCCCCGTACTACCTACGTGGGGGCAGAAGCCGACGACTGGGCAACTCTCAGATTTACAAAACGACCGCACAGGAGGTAAAATTTCAAATAACAGACATTATATTACATAACGGATCTGTTTCATAGTACAAGACAAGATAGCATGAGTGTATTCATGGGAATATGATATCCTTAGCACATTGCTCCGCCACAAGGCGGGATCCCTCCAGGACACTGTCAAAATACAGTTCAGGTGTGCGGTGCTCCTTGCCCGTGGGCGGTCCCTCGGTCACCAGCTTAGTGGCATCCATCTTCGTCTAGTGCATCTTGGCGCGGGCAAAGGCCATTTGCGTGCCTTCGATACAGACCAACCGCTTGATGGCATCAAGCCGAGGGCAGGCACTGACAAGCCGCTTCACGAGTCTGAAGTAGCTGCTGGGAATGGCTTCGGCGGGCCATAGCCGGATTATTAAATCCTTCATGGCTAGTTCGGCTGCCCTATGCAGCTCGACTAGCTGTTTCAGCTAATCGCTAATGGGCACCAGATGTTCTGGCGCAAGGTATTGTGACCAAAACAACTTCTCCGTAGAGCTCCCGTCTTCATCTCGGTAGAATTCCGTAGCATCTGACACGCTGCGCGGCAGATCTGCAAACGCCCCTGGAGAACTCCAAATCCGGGTCAGTAAGAGGAACCTTTCCTTCACATATCTACTCTGCATAATAAAAGCCTTACCCGCCATGATTTTCTTGGCCGCCTGGATTTCTTGGAGGGTGCCCTGGGTTTTGGCTCGGGCATCGTGTGCGCTTTGGCGGGGCTTGGCAACTTTTGACTCTTGATCCTTAAAGTCGCGCTCCAAGGACTCGCACTTCTGGACGGCATCCTGGAGCTCTTGCTGGACCTCACTAACCCGGGCCTCATGCTTTTCGCGTACGGCTCGTTCCTTGGCCGCTTTGTCCTTGGCCTCGGCCAACGCCTTCTTGAGGGCCTCTACTTCGGTCGTTGCCCCTCATAAATATCATGGCACTTTAGTCAGCGCGAATCATTCATCCTTCCTGAATATATACAAGGTTACTGCATACCTTGACTGTCCTCTAGCTGCTTCTTCACGCGGCTGAGCTCTTCCTCGGCCCACTCCAAACTCTGCTTCAGTCCGGAGACTTACGCGTGTGAGAGGTCGCAGCCAGTAGCGACGCCTGCTTATTCACATAGACATTTTAGACTAGGTTCCTGCAAAAAATATTATTTGATCCTCTATCCGTCTTGTCTTTTCGAACACCGGATAGTGTCTCAGGGGCTACTGTCTATACTGTGACATTATTTTTATACAATTACATTACTTACCTCAAAGCCTGTTAGAAGGCTAGTGCAGGCTTTGGTCTGTCCGCCTTTTGGGGACTGGATCCTCTCAATCACCGTACCCATAAGGGTACGGTGTTCCTCGACAATGGAAGCTCCTCGCAGCGCTTCCAGCAAAGTTTCCGGCGCCTCCGGATGGACAGAGGTCACCGGCGGAATAGGCACGCCCCCTTCCTTCAAAAAGGGATGCTTGCCTAATTCCGGAGCCGTATGGGTCTCCGGAATTATATTCGGTTGGGGGCCGAATTGGATACGGCCCCCATCGTCAGTGTCCATGGGGGTTTGCTCCCCCATGTGTCCGGCAGCCGAGGCTTCACCCTCCGGCGCCTCCCTGATGGCCTCTGGATTCTCTCTCAGGCCTAGGATCCTTCGGGACGACGCCTCGGCGCCATCCGTGCCCTTGGAAGAGGAGGCCGCGGGAAGGGTCCAACGAGTCCTCCGAAGATAAGGACCGCTCAAGATTGGACCGAGCCCGACTGCAAATACATGATTCAACATGACAAAATAATAAAGTAGAGAGGCCGGATATACGAACATGTCCGGACACTTACGATTTGGCCAGGGGCTTGTCCCTGGACTCCAACTCCCAGCTGCTGTCGGTTGCCGCTGTGGAGCTGTCCGCAAGGGAGGTTTTCCCCTTCTTGGATGCCTCGACCTCCAGACACATGGAGGCCATCCTCTTCTTTCTCCCCCTGTAGGGGGCAGGCTTTCTTCCTCCTCCTCTTCCTCGTCATACTCGGCAGTGGAGGAGTGTGCCTCGGCTTCTTCGGACGTCACATCCGAATTGCCCTTACGACGGAGACCACCCCTGGTCCCCTTGGCCATCTTCTTGGCCTTCTTCTCCAGCACCTGATAAGGCACCGGAACCAGCATCTTTGTCAGAAGCGGAACTTCTGGGTCTTCGGGCAGCGGAGCCGGACAGTTAGTCCGCTCCGCCATATCTGTCCAGGCCTGAAAAAATTAATGGGGAGGCTTAGATGCCTTCCTCAAGTATGGAAGTAAAGGGTATACCTTGAAAGCATGAAAGAACTTACCGGACTAGTAGGATGCGTCAAGTCATGCCCGCGATCCTCGATCATGGGTGGCGGCGCCTCGTTGGCCTTGAAGAGCACCTTCCAGATATCTTCATGCATTGTGCCGAAGAGCTCCAGCAGGGTCTGGTGCTTGGCCGGATCAAAATCCCGTAGATGGCAAGTCCGGCATTGACACGGAAGGATCCGACGAACAAGCATCACCTGGATCACATTGACGAGCTTGATTCTCTTGTTTATCATGTTCTGGACACGCATCTGGAGCCTCGTCAGCTCGTCCGGGGAAGACCAAGTCAGGCCTTTCTCTTGCCAGGAGGTAAGTCGCATCGGGACTCCAGACCGGAATGCGGGAGCCGCTGCCCAGTTAGTGCCGCGTGGCTCTGTGATGTAGAACCACCCCGACTGCCACCCTTTGATAGTCTCCACGAAGGAGCCTTCGGACCAGGTGAAATTGCGCATCTTGCCCACCATGGCGCCTCCGCAC
The DNA here is from genome assembly GCF_018294505.1 of Triticum aestivum. NCBI lineage: Eukaryota > Viridiplantae > Streptophyta > Magnoliopsida > Poales > Poaceae > Triticum > Triticum aestivum. The sequence goes on along the minus strand of NC_057810.1, from coordinate 180,651,415 downwards.
TCTGCTTGCTGACCGCTCACCACCTTTGGCTTCACATTGAAGGTCTTCAGCCATAGTCTGAAATGAGGTGGGATGCGGAGGAAGGCGTCGTGCAATAAATGCCAAGATGTTGAGGATGGAGTTGGGGGCCAGATTGTGGAAGTCAAGCCCGTAGTAGAACATGAGTGCATGGACAAATGGGTGGAGAGGGAATCCCAGCCTGCGGACAAAGTGTGAGATGAACACCACCCTCTCCTGGGGCTCCAGTGTGGGAACAATCTGTCCCTTGGCCGGGAACTGATGGGCGATTTCCTTGGCTAGGTATCCGGCCTCCCGGAGCTTCGTGATGTCCTTCTCCTTGACAGAGGAGGCCATCCACTTGCCTCCTGCTCCAGATCCGGCATGGTTGGAGTGCTTTTTTGGATGGAAAAGGTGAGAGCTTGGGCGCTGGAGCTCGAGAATGGATGGGCAGAGGAAGGAGAAGGCGTGGGTGAAAAAGGGGTGAACCATTATCCCTTTATAAAGGCACTGAAAATTATGCGCCTCCCCACTCGCCTTAAAACTCGTCTATTCCCCAAAGGCCGTGCGTATGGCATGGTTGGGTTACCCATGCCCGTATTGATGAGAATCCCGCAATAAGGGGACACGATCTCTGCTTTGACAAGACGTGCCAGTGAAGCTGTGCCTCAAAATACGAAGCGGCAAGCTAAAAACGGTCGAATAATGGCCAGGTGGCAACGTGATGTCATGCTATAAAAAGTTGTCAGCGGATTGGACTCGTGAAATATTATACTCTCTACGGTTGTGTGTGGAACTTGTTTTGCATAACCGAACATGATTCTTGTGTTTGAAGTCTACTATGAAGTATTAGGAGAAGGAACCCGCCTTGCAATGCCGACAACAATCTACGCGCCGGACTCATCATCATTGAAGCCTGGTTCCGGGGCTACTGAGGGAGTCTTGGATTAAGGGGTCCTTGGATGACCAAACTATATACATGGGCCGGACTGTTGGGCTATGAAGACACAAGACAGAAGACTTCTTCCCATGTCCGGATGGACTCTCCTTTGCGTGGAAGGCAAGCTTGGCGATTCGGATATGTAGATTCCTTTCTTTGTAACCGACTTTGTACAACCCTAGCTCCCTCTGGTGTCTATATAAACCAGAGGGTTTAGTCCATAGGGCACCATCATAATCCCATAGTCTATACTTCTAGGGTTTAGCCATTATGATCTCGTGGTAGATCAACTCTTGTAATACTCATATTCATCAAGATCAATCAAGCAAGAAGTAGGGTATTACCTCCATAGAGAGGGCCCGAACCTGGGTAAACATCATCTCCACCGTCTCCTGTTACTATCGACCTTAGATGCACAGTTCGGGACCCCCTACCCGAGATCCACCGGTTTTGACACCGGCATCAGCAACCTCATTTTTCCTGCGATCAACATGCTCCACTTGTTAACCCTTGAAGTGACCAGCAATAGTATCAACCTCTCGATGATAAGCCGCCATGAGTGAATCCTTTGAATCCTAAGTGAACGTGATGATGTCGCTACTTCCTGGCATCTTGAGGATGTTGTAGCCGTGGTGTGTGGCCTCCATGAACTTGGCCGGTGCTGAGTACCCAAGGATGGTGTTGTAGGGAAGACGAATGTCGGCGACGTCGAAGTCGATGAGCTCGGTGTGGTAGTTGTTGCGCTCGCCGAAGGTGACAGGAATGCACACTTGCTCGATCGGGTGTGTCGATCCGTTAGTCACTCCTGAGAATGGCTTGGTGGGTGCAGCTGGTAGTATGGCACCTGGAGCCCCTCGAACGTCTGGATGGAGAGAACATTGAGCCCTGCTCCGCCATCAATGAGAGTCTTGGTGATGGTCACGTTGCTGATGACGGGGGAGCAGAGCATGGGGAGCATGCCAGTGGTGGCTGCACACTTGAGCTGGTCTGTGGAATCGAAGGTGATGGCACACTTGGACCACTTGAGAGGGCGAGTTGCTTCAAGATTGGGGAGCGCCGCATTGACCTCGCGTGCAAACTGCCCGAAGACACGGTGAGAAGCTGGGGCTTGCAAGCCACCCAAGATGCACGCGATGGCCCGCGGCTCCTGGAAGCCCCCAGCCCCCTCATCCTGATGGTGATCTTCGTTCCTTCTTGGTGGTGGAGGCAGAGGAGGCAAGGCTGCATTGACCTGAGGGAGGTCCTCACGAGGCTGCTCCCTCCAGTTGCCCTCACATGGCTGGTCCTGCCAGCGGCCCTCACGAGGCTGGTCTCGCCACACCTGACGGCGGTCGTGTCCATCCCAGCGTCCTCCACCTCGGCCACCTCCGCGGCCGTAGCCCCGATCATTGCGCTCGGGGCATCGACCGAGGCGCCCGTCGCAGAGAGCCCTGAGCTCCTGGTAGTCGCTGGTGTTGTGGCTTTAGACGTTGTGGAAGGCGCAGAAAGGCTGCTTGCCCTTGGATGACTCAGGGTGGTCGCAGCCGCGCTTGGTCTCTAGCTCTGCTGCAAGCACAGCTGCCCCCTTGCGCTTCGTGTCCTTGGTCTTGGTCTTCTTGCCTTCTGGATCAGCATCAGGGAGCTCGAGGAGGGAGAGGCATCCCTCCTCAGCCCTTGCACACTTGTTCGCCATGTTGAACATCTCCAGAGTAGTGCAGAGGTCCTCGTGGATAGCGAGCTCCTCCTTCATCTTGACATCGCGGACGCCATCGGTGAACGCACAGATGATGGCCTTGTCAGACACCTTGAGAATCTTGAGCCAGACATTGTTGAAGCGCTGGATATACTTATGCAAGGTCTCCCCAGGCTGCTGCTTGACGCGGCGCAGGTCGCCCACGGCTGGGGGACGGTCGCGAGTGCCCTGGAAGTTGGCGATGAAGCGGCTGCGCATCTCCTCCCAGGAAGAAACTGACCCCTCGGTCAGGTTCAGGAGCCAAGAACGCACGCCATCCTTGAGGGCCATCGGGAACTAGTTTGCCATGATCTTCTCGTTGCCGTTGGCCACCTTGATGCTCAGCTCGTAGAGCTGTAGGAACTCGGTAGCGTCTGCGGTGCCATCATAGTGTGTGGGCAGGTCAGGCCTGAACTTGCTCGGCCAGACAACGTTGCAGAGCTCTGTAGTGAACGCACGGCATCCTTCCGTGGCCACTGGAGGTCGTCGAGGGGGTGGAACATGGTCCTGGTGCACACGCACTACCACCTCCTGTGGCGGCTCGCGAGCCTGGTGCTGGGGCGCTGGAAGCACGCACGCTTCTCCTTGGGGACGTTGAACCACCTGGCAGATCATGTCGTCCCGAGCCGGCGCCAGGCGCTGCGGGTTGCGCCGTGGAGCCATACGCCTTGGCTCGACGATGGCACCCCAGGCCGGAGGCGAAGGAGGGGCCCTATGCGCGACGTCGCTCGCTGCAGGTGGTTGATGAGGCAGCGAGCGAGCCGGCCCGTCGGAGCACCCGTGCGCGATGCTGATGAGCTCGACGATGCGCTCGAGTCACTCCTTGTAGAGATCACCCACGGGACGATAGCGAAGGAGCTCCCACGCTGTGAGCAGAGCAGCCTGCGCGTCCACCTGGCCACGTCGCGCGTGGGATGACGAAGCTGCTGGAGTCAGGGACGAAGTAGCGGTGCGACCGTCGTGGCGCACCGACGGGTGCAACGATGAAGCTTGTTGCTCGTGGCCGGCAGGGCCTATGGCGGCGTTGGCCACCGGAGAAGGAGTGCGACGAGCGCAACTGTCACCCGCCGGAGCCGTCTGAGTGACATGGGTGGCGACCGCAGCCCGACGCTCGGCGCGAGCCCTGCGCGCGTCGGCCATGGAGATGTCGGAGCGGAGGCGGATCAAGCGATGGAAGAGAGGATCGGACGCCCCCTACCTGGCGCGCCAAATGTTGGATTTCGGGATCCGGTAACCCGTGAGAGGTTCGAACACTGGGGTGTGTGCAGAGATCTCAACCTTCCCAGCCTGCCTACTCGCGATCCTCCGTAGCCTAGCGCGTAGACCTCACGGAGACACAAGGAAACAAAGATTTATATTGGTTCGGGCCACCGTTGTGGCGTAATACCCTAATCCAGTGTGGTGTGGTGGATTGCCTCGAAGGGCTATGGATGAACTTGTACAAGGATGAACAAGCCTCAGGAGGTGAGGTGTTCTTGAGCTAGTGTGGTGCTCGGGGTGGAATGGATCTCTCCCCCCTATGGTGGTGGCTAAGTCCTATATATAGTCGCCTTGGTCCTCTTCCCACATATGAGCGGGAAGGGATTCCGCAATGGTGGGATTTGAAAGGGGACAAGTAGTATAGTCTATCCCGACAAAATTAGTCTCCGCCTGCGAAAAGCCTGTGGCCGTGACGCTGCGGTGGGCTCGGTGATGACCTCCGTCTTGCCGTCCTGGCGGTCTTGGTCTTGTTGCACCAGAATGGAAATCTTTGGTTGATTCCTCGGGACCCCGCGACTGCGGCTTGCCTCCCTTGCACCAAAGAGGAAACCTGCGCTCTGCACCTGCCTGGCGCCCACCTGGCCTTGGTCGTCATGGCTCACGTCAGCTGAGCCTCATGAGGTAGCTACATAGAACTCTCCGCCCCTCAGGATCCCTCCTGAGTTGGCCAACTCCTTCGGGGGTCTTGGCCTCATCCGCCTCGCGAGGCTTGGCCCCTCGCGAGGGTCTTGCCGTGTTGGTGTTGAAGCTGGGCTGTACCAGGCCGTCGATGGAGCCACGTGGTGGGCCACAGGCAGGCAGGACTGGATACCCCCAAGTCCAGGACATCGACATGGCCGTCTCTTTGACCATGAATAGACGTTGAAATCTTGGTACGATTGGCATATACCGAAGAACGTTAACTGGTATTTTGGACTGTGTCTTCTCACCCATACCGTTGTCTACCACAACATACCTGGAAGACTTGCAAATGGGACAATAGTTCAAGTCCTCATACTGAGGCCTAAATAAGACACATCCTTTCTCACAGGCATGTATCTTCTCATAGGGCATCTTAAGATCACGGAGGATTTTATCTAACTGGTACAGGTTTGCAGGTAGCACATGGCCTTTGGGTAGAAATCGTACGAATATTGTCATCATCACATCGTAGTATTCTCTGCCCAAGTTGAATTGTGCCTTCAGTGCCATTATTTGTGAGATGGCATCCAACTGACAAAGCTCAGTGTGCTCGTGGAGAGGACGTTTTGAGCACTCCAACATTTCAGTGAAGGCCTTTGGAGATTCCTCCATCTCCTCGTCCGAGTCCCTAGCATCGTCAAAGTCTTGCACCATGTCTTCCATCCCGGTACCATGCTCATCGGTGCGACGACGAACCACCTCGGCTCTAGCACGTTGGGCAGACTCACCATGTAATTTCCAGACCATGTAACCAGGCGTAAAACCAAACTTCTGCAGGCGTTTACTCATTTGAAGCTCGTCCTTCTGATTATAGTTGTTGCACCGGACACAGGGGAACTAGCTTAATTTTGGGCCATTTGCAAATGCGGCTCTAACAAACCCCTTGGTTTTTTTAACCATTCCTCGGTCCAAACATACTGACTAGTGTAACCGGTGTACATCCACGCACGATCACTCATATTGACTCTCTACTGGACACACAAGAAATATATACATAATTAAGCAAACCATATCCATCAGTTAATGGAGTTTGTCAGTTTTATTACGTCCATGCAACCTACACGCTAATAGGTAAAGATAGGTCCTAATCCCACCCGAGTATGTGTAGATTGGGTTCGTTTTCCCATGCTCTGCTTTGGATCCGACACAAAATTTTGGCAACACCTCCCCACTATTCTCCTGATACACATCTCGGCAATAAGTAGAGAGGATATGTACCGGAGAACAACATGGAGGCGCCGACGAAATTCTGCATCGGATCCGGAGCAGAGCATATGGGAAAACGAACCCAATCTACACATACTCAGGCTGTCCAGGGATAACGTTGGACAATTCAAAAGAATCATGATTATAAATATGCAAATGCATGCATATTTATAGATGTAACCCTTTCGAACGGGAGACGCATAGTGGTTACGCATACTGATGATTGACACCTACAGCTAGCAAGTTTCATCGGCACGAAGACCGTAACAGAGAAAATGAAGGGGGGAGGAGGAGATGTCATTTGTGCTCACCAACGAATGTAGGGGCGAAGCTAGTCGAACGCATGGGGAGGTCGTCAAACACCACACCCTCGCAGCGGCGAAATAACTGCACATTTAAATCCACCCGATCAACACAAATATATATGATGTTTTGCATAACAAAATCGAAAAACATACGACCTAACTCATAATTCACAAATATATGACCCCATCGGCCTCTGGAAGACCAAATAGCACCTTTTTGGGAGGTGTCGGGGGTCGAGGTGTCGTGGGTGTGGTGTCGGGGTCGGGGTGCCGTG